>NC_086007.1:23895436-24067936 GCF_030014385.1 Trichomycterus rosablanca
GGGACCGGCACTACAATGCACTGAACCGGAGCACCTGCAGGAAACCCACGCAGACACAGGGAGAACATGCAAACTCCACACAGGAGGACCTGGACCGCCCCACCTGGAGATCGAACCCAGGACCTCGCTGTGAGGCGACAGTGCTACCCACTTAGCAACACTGCCGCCGTGTATTCCTAATTATGACTAATGTTCATTTATTGTGTGTTACCATTGCTTTATCCCATTTAGTGTCATGGTGGGTCTGATTCACTGGTTGAAAGGACACACAGATGCACACACACACACACACACACACACACAGAGTGAAAAACCTACCTTACTGTATTCTTCACCAAAGTTTTCAGCTTTGTGTTGAATCAAGTACGATAAAGAAGTTTAGTTATCCGGGGGCAGACGACTCTCTTGCAGCTATTGACAGAAGTGTTGCTGCTGTGCCTGGGGCCCAGAGGATCACTGCACTATGAGACAATAGAGTTGGTAGGGACAAGGGTGTAAGGGAATTTGCTGAAAATACAAAACCATTTAGTGTTTAAACCCAGCCAGAGCAGTACACACTAATACTGATGACTAAGTACTTTACAAACACTTGCAATAGTAGTAAAAACAATCAACTAATTGATTTATAAACATTTTTACAGGTATTTAATTGAAAGTTGCACAAAGAGGAGAAATTTAATAAGCTATTTTACCATACCAGCTTAACTGATTTTTCTAAATATAGTAAATGCTAATTCCAATGTAATGTCTACCATAGTCCAAAAACTGATGAATAAGTTAAAGGTGATGTTCTTACTTGCTATAAACGAGTTGATGTTTGCAGTTTAAGAATACATTGCAAGAAATCTGGGAATTTTACCATCTACAGTTAATAACATTACTAAAAGATTTTAAGAATCCAGAGAATTTTCTGAAGAGGCCCTAAAAAACATTTTGAAAATGTATTTGTATTTTGACATGGCAAGTGCCTGCCGAATGAGTGATTGCAAGGTGTAAGACATAAATGTCTTTCTTAGGAGCAGATTTCAGAAATACAGGGGTGAAATGTGTACACACACCTACAGATGTTATCTACAGACTTTTTCATTTAAATGAATTACAGTGGCAGTGTGTAGTATAATGTTTAAAGGTAACATTCATCTCTTGATGTCTGCATAAATTAAGTATTAACTTTAACAGGTTTTTCTTTAGTTAAAGTAAGAATGTATTTCTTTTTTCATATTACAGTAAAAAGTGTAATAAAGACGAGGTTTAGTTCATGATTTGAACGTCGTGATTTAACATTCTAACACTAGGTGGCAGCATCTGCTCACTGCTCACTCAAACCAACACAATCTCCTCACTCCTGAGGTCTGGTTTTCATTTATTCTGAACTTGTTAAGCAATCAAAAATGGATTAACGTTTTTATCTGCACTCATCTCGGTTTTATATTAATAAGATCATGAACAGTTGGACAATTAAGTTGGGATATTTCAAGTGGCTGCTTGTTCCCAGTCTTTTACTCCTGCAGATTCTGTAGCTACAGAACAAACCATGAACTGTTTGAGGTGTCAAAATACAGCAGCCTTATTTATTCAAATAATACATAGGGTTTATTTAATTTTTCACTATTACTTGTAAATTACACAAAAAAAGAATGCTTAAAAAATCTAATTATAATCTTAATTGTAAACATAACAAATTCAGCTAGTGTCATTTGTGTGCAGAAAAGTGTATGCTGTTTCATTGTGGAAGTTCCCATGGGAATCCAGCCCAACATATATGGTGAGATGGGGTCAAAATTGTGAGTGTGTGTGTGCACAAGAAAGAGAGAGAGAGAGAGAGGGGGGGGGGGGGGGAGAGAGAGAGAGAGAGAGAGTTTTTGCTTTTTACCTTCCATATAGTCATCTGCATTCATTTTCTATAGTAAAGTAGATCAACACATCTACAAAATTATGAAAAATATGGAAAGCTGGTCAAAACTGACTGGAACACAACAGGATGCCTCACATGGCTGTGATTAAACAGGGCTTGTTTCCAAACTGCATCTTAGTATGGAACTGTACCCCTGATAAGGCACTAATTATATATACTATTCAATGCCCTATGTTGCACACAAGATTTGGGAGGCGAACAGAAAATCATGTCCTGTCAATGGCATGTCATGACCATGAATGAGAATCAAACATCACTGAGGTGTAAATCAGTGTATCACTGCATATCCAGTGTAAAAAATCATTGAAGACATTAAAAAATCGTATGCAAGGCATACACTGTTTAGCTGACGTGTATAAAACTGTATGATGGTAACAAAATATTCTTTTGATTAAAGAATGGAGCACAACTGAACATCTTACAGGGATTTATTTTACAGGTGACTTTTCCAAACTGCATCTTACTGTATTAAATAGTACGTTTTATTAGTGCCCCATCAGTGGTATAGTTACACGCACCTAGGAACATGTGGTCCCAGGAACATCATCTATGTGGTCCCAGGAACATCATCTATGTGGTCCCAGGAACATCATCTATGTGGTCCCAGGAACATCATCTATGTGGTCTCATCTATGTGGTCCCAGGAACATCATCTATGTGGTCCCAGGAACATCATCTATGTGGTCCCAGGAACATCATCTATGTGGTCCCAGGAACATCATCTATGTGGTCTCATCTATGTAGTCCCAGGAACATCATCTATGTGGTCCCAGGAACATCATCTATGTGGTCCCAGGAACATCATCTATGTGGTCTCATCTATGTGGTCCCAGGAACATCATCTATGTGGTCCCAGGAACATCGTCTATGTGGTCCCAGGAACATCGTCTATGTGGTCCCAGGAACATCGTCTATGTGGTCCCAGGAACATCGTCTATGTGGTCCCAGGAACATCGTCTATGTGGTCCCAGGAACATCATCTATGTAGTCCCAGGAACATCATCTATGTGGTCCCAGGAACATCATCTATGTGGTTTCAGGAACATCGTCTATGTGGTCCCAGGAACATCATCTATGTGGTCTCATCTATGTGGTCCCAGGAACATCATCTATGTGGTCCCAGGAACATCATCTATGTGGTCCCAGGAACATCATCTATGTGGTCTCATCTATGTGGTCTCATCTATTGCAGAATTTTGCAACTGTTAATATTAAATTTACTCCTCCTGGGTAAACATAAAATAATGAAATGCCCAGGTCAATACAACTGTGTGATGTTCCCAGGTCAAGACTGGTTTAAGTTCCTGGGACCACATAATATGCTAACTAGCTTACTGTGTCATTAAAGCTAAAACATAAAATAATGAAATGCCCAGGTCCATACAACTGTGTGATGTTCCCAGGTGAAGACTAGATTATGTTCCTGGGACCACATAGATGATGTTCCTGGGACTACATAGATTATGTTCCTGGGACCACATAGATGATGTTCCTGGGACCACATAGATGATGTTCCTGGGACTACATAGATGATGTTTCTGGGACCACATAGATGATGTTCCTGTCCGTGTTTTATACACAAGCTCTAACAGGACCATGAATTTATTGCAGCTGCAATGAAACACCATCAATTCAAAACACTATAAAAATAAATATAACATAAGGTGTCATTTCAAGCATCCATACACATGCCATAACATGCCCATAACGTCTGAGATATCCAGAGGATAAAATGAGGTTTGAAATTAATTTAAAAATGTGCTGAAATTCAGAATGAAATTAAGTTGCAGGTTTGCATAATGGTAAGTAAACAGTCAGTTCACTGCGAGTCTAAGTGCATTTTAACACATAAGGAAAACATTGGTAAGAACAAATGGCTCTAAATACAGAAGAGAAAATACATTTGTTAATATATCTCTTAATGAACCTTAATGCTGAAAGATTGGTCAGACTGGTCAAATACTTTGATTTATGAATGTGGATAGTTTTTCTTTTGCATTGCAGATGAATGATGATATGACGGTAAAAGCACATAAGGCACCGGAGCACGGAAGAATTGATTAAATGATTTATTTATAATCAGACTCCAGTCTTAATGGGCCATTTATTGGCATGTGAAGCTTGCCAGTATTAATCCAGGTGGTGTGTGGAATGAACAATCAGGAGCTTTTAGCCCACAGGTAAGTGCTAGTCTTTAATATTTATGACATAAGTCCCTAGCATTTCAATTGTTATTTAATGCTTTTTGTGTTTAATGTTTCACTTTAGTGGCTCATGCAGTGAGTTATGGACCAATCAGCATCAAACCGAGAGCAAAGAGGCCTTGAGAAGTGTGAGAGTCATTCAGCATTCGCTGCACGTCACTACAGATTAGCATGGAATGGCTGCGGAGAAGCACTTCGGATCATTACGTGTTGATGAAAACAGATAAAATGACACTTTTAGCAGAGTACAGCAGCACATTTAGCATATATGAATGAAAAGATTGAAGTCAAAAGTTTACATACAGTTGCACAGGACATGTACACCAAATGGCAGAAAGTATCTGGACATCCTTCCATTTCTGAGTTTCAGAAATCACTACAAGATTCTGAGACACATATTTCTAAACGGTTGACTATATTTATTTCTGTAATTTTTTTTACTTGATCCCGGTCAGGGCCATGGCGGGTCCAGTTCCACCTCAAATGCAGGGAGCAAGACATGAATAACCTGTACAGGGCACCAATCAATCACAAGGCTTTGCTCTGTTTGTTTTCAGTGCTTTCTTATTAGAAAAAAACAACTGGCCCTGCAAGACCTAAATGCTATGTATGCTATGTAAATGCAAACACGGCTACGCACACAATTTTTTATACCTGAGCTGTTTAAAACTGCAGGTTTAATCCAAAACACAAACAAAACACCTTCAGCAATATAGAGTCACTAGCTTTAGTACATATTAAAGTTTAGTACATTTTAAAAGTAAATGTTCCTGGGACTACATAGATGATGTTCTTGGGACCACATAGATGATGTTCCTGGGACCACATAGATGATGTTCCTGGGACTACATAGATGATGTTCCTGGGACCACATAGATGATGTTCCTGGGACCACATAGATGATGTTCCTGGGACTACATAGATGATGTTCCTGGGACCACATAGATGATGTTCCTGGGACCACATAGATGATGTTCCTGGGACTACATAGATGATGTTCCTGGGACCACATAGATGATGTTCCTGGGCCCTACATAGATGATGTTCCTTGGACTACATAGATGATGTTCCTGGGACTACATAGATGATGTTCCTGGGACCACATAGATGATGTTCCTGGGACCACATAGATGATGTTCCTGGGACTACATAGATGATGTTCCTGGGACCATATAGATGATGTTCCTGGGACTACATAGATGATGTTCCTGGGACCACATAGATGATGTTCCTGGGACCATATAGATGATGTTCCTGGGACCATATAGATGATGTTCCTGGGACCATATAGATGATGTTCCTGGGACCACATAGATGATGTTCCTGGGACAAACATCATGTATGAAGATTTATTAACAGATGTCATACATATAAAAAATAATAAATGAGCTCTTCCAAATGACTAAAATAACATCTGAATTCACAGTTATTCTGAATTAATAATTAATTCATGGTTAATTCCAGCCGTTTCAACTTAACGATGCAAAATAATGGGCAGTGCAACTGCAAAGTGACTCCACTCAGCATTCAGAGTATAATTTATTTATATTAAGTCATTCTGAGAAAGACTTCATGCCTAAAACATTACAGCAAATGGCAGGTATTAATCTGATGCACAATTACGCCAAATGGTCCAATGAGGCCAAAATAATAGTGATGTAATACATGTCCAGTGTCTTACCCAAACTTTAAAATGTGTTATTCTTTAGCTTTTAATCATGTCATTTATTAATATTAATAAAGTACACTGTGAGACTGTTATTTAACATAAAATCTGAGAAAATGTCTTTCTTTAGCTTAAAATTGCTAGAACTTAGTTTTATTATTGTTTACAAGGTACAGAAGCAGCCGGAGGAAATACAGGTTTACAAGATATTTGTGCTCCTTTTAATTATCTCTCTACAGACTCTTTGCTTTTCTTTTATCTGCACTGACTGTGTGAACAAACTCATCCTTGTTATTTAGAAGAAACTTCCACTCGCAGAAAGCGTATTTACATATTGCCCCGTGGGTTCTTTGCTCATTTTGTCATTTGCACAGTTATTCTGAGTAAATCACCTAAAACACAGCTATTATCAGCACACTTAACGTCTATTAGGCTACTTAAGCAAATTAGTATTTAGGTTAGTAAGCAAATTACTTATTAGGGTAGCACATTAGAGTCAATGATCCTGGCTGTGTGTACTAAAGACATTAATCTGTGACTCTTATTAAACAGGATGTAAGTGGGGTCAAATTCAAAACTGCTGTAAAGACTGTAAGCCTGGTTCAACCAAGAACCTCTATGTTTGAGCTTACTCCAGTAACAGCAAATCTGGTTGGGTTTCTTCTGTGTATCAGGGATGTTGATGTTGGGTTGCCAAACAGAAACAATTTACTGTTTCTGAGGGAGAGAATGGTTGAATGGGTTTGACTAGGATAATGCAGTGGTTAAACATGATTACATAAAACCACAGTTGAATATTTTCTTCTTGCTGTATTTAGGGTTCGTCTGTTCGATCTCTGCAATATCACTAAACTTAAGATATGTTTGTGATGCTGAAAACCTATTACCTTTAGGTCAGACTACTGCAGTCCATTTTTATTGTACACCTGTCAGATCCCTCCAGAAGTTTAGAAAAGTTCAAAACTTTGCTGTCAGTTTTCTTTTCATATACTTCATGTCGCCCCGTCCTTGTAAGTTTCTATCTATGCAAGCACCGACTCCCTTTATTCTGGCCTACAAAGCTCTGGAGCATCTTTGTAAAGTTTTATATATGACTTCTTTTCTTCTACAGCAACATCACTGCAACCTCAAATCCATGGAGGGCAGAGTTTTTTTTGCAGGATGAACTTTTTTAGGTGAACAAGGAAGCTTGAAATGAAATGAATGGTTTTGTTTTATGGTGCTTTAAATGTAAGAATTTTTATTGCAGCTGGACAGCAACTAAGGCATTTTGACAGTGTGTCAAAAACCACACTGACCACTGTCCATCGACAGACAGTAAAAAATGATGTTCTGTCATTTACTAACGGGTACCAAGATTGCATTTTCTCCCCTTTTTTTTCTCCCCACCAATGCCAGTCCTCACTCTGATTAAGGAGAACAAAGCTAACCCACACCCCCTCCGACACGTGGGCAGCATCCATATGCATTTTGTCACCTACACTTTGATAAGTGCAATGCGGATCAGCACTGTGTACAGAGAGACACACCCTGAGAGCACTCTTTTCTCTTCTCTGTGCAGGCGCCATCAATCAGCCAACAGAGGTCATCAAAATCTACACAAGTTTAAATATTTGAGAACTTTATAAAACTTGACTCTAACTGGTTCAGAGTTTTGTACTCAAGCAAACACCTGTGGTTATTGTGGCCAAAATGACTTGTCAGCCTCAACATCTTTATCAATTAATCTTTAATCAAGTTTTAATTGCTCAGTTGACTGTGGACAGAGACAGCTTCTTAATCCTGGCAGATTTTTCCACACAGCTGAGCAGAGCAGATTTCTGCTCCGAGATCTGAGTTTGAATCTCAGACCTGACTGGATTTCTATTAGACACAACTGGCTTTGTCTGGTGGAAAACTGGTGGAAAGGTCCAATGGTGATTTCTTCTATCTGCCTATAAATACTACTCTATATAGCAGCTCTGTGAGTCCCTTATGCTTGCCAGTAAATATAGCAATCGGCTATACTGCACAAGTGTCTAAGAAAAAAATGGACTGAATTGGGAAATAAAGCTGAGAAAAAATAAACAAATAAGGTGAGTTTGACTTTCTTCCTGACCTGGGTAAAGAGGCTGTTACATACAGTGTATCACAAAAGTGAGTACACCCCTCACATTTCTGCAAATATTTCATTATATCTTTTCATGGGACAACACTATAGACATGAAACTTGGATATAACTTAGAGTAGTCAGTGTACAACTTGTATAGCAGTGTAGATTTACTGTCTTCTGAAAATAACTCAACACACAGCCATTAATGTCTAAATGGCTGGCAACATAAGTGAGTACACCCCACAGTGAACATGTCCAAATTGTGCCCAAAGTGTCAATATTTTGTGTGACCACCATTATTATCCAGCACTGCCTTAACCCTCCTGGGCATGGAATTCACCAGAGCTGCACAGGTTGCTACTGGAATCCTCTTCCACTCCTCCATGATGACATCACAGAGCTGGTGGATGTTAGACACCTTGAACTCCTCCACCTTCCACTTGAGGATGCGCCACAGGTGCTCAATTGGGTTTAGTCCATCACCTTTACCTTCAGCTTCCTCAGCAAGGCAGTTGTCATCTTGGAGGTTGTGTTTGGGGTCGTTATCCTGTTTGAAAACTGCCATGAGGCCCAGTTTTCCAAGGGAGGGGATCATGCTCTGTTTCAGAATGTCACAGTACATGTTGGAATTCATGTTTCCCTCAATGAACTGCAGCTCCCCAGTGCCAGCAACACTCATGCAGCCCAAGACCATGATGCTACCACCACCATGCTTGACTGTAGGCAAGATACAGTTGTCTTGGTACTTCTCACCAGGGCGCCGCCACACATGCTGGACACCATCTGAGCCAAACAAGTTTATCTTGGTCTTATCAGACCACAGGGCATTCCAGTAATCCATGTTCTTGGACTGCTTGTCTTCAGCAAACTGTTTGCGGGCTTTCTTGTGTGTCAGCTTCCTTCTGGGATGACGACCATGCAGACCGAGTGGATGCAGTGTGCAGCGTATGGTCTGAGCACTGACAGGCTGACCTCGCACGTCTTCAACCTCTGCAGCAATGCTGGCAGCACTCATGTGTCTATTTTTTAAAGCCAACCTCTGGATATGACGCCGAACACGTGGACTCGACTTCTTTGGTCGACCCTGGCGAAGCCTGTTCCGAGTGAAACCTGTCCTGGAAAACCGCTGTATGACCTTGGCCACCATGCTGTAGCTCAGTTTCAGGGTGTTAGCAATCTTCTTATAGCCTCACCATCTTTGTGGAGAGCAACAATTCTATTTCTCACATCCTCAGAGAGTTCTTTGCCATGAGGTGCCATGTTGAATATCCAGTGGTCAGTATGAGAGAATTGTACCCAAAACACCAAATTTAACAGCCCTGCTCCCCATTTACACCTGGGACCTTGACACATGACACCAGGGAGGGACAACGACACATTTGGGCACAATTTGGACATGTTCACTGTGGGGTGTACTCACTTATGTTGCCAGCTATTTAGACATTAATGGCTGTGTGTTGAGTTATTTTCAGAAGACAGTAAATCTACACTGCTATACAAGTTGTACACTGACTACTCTAAGTTATATCCAAGTTTCATGTCTATAGTGTTGTCCCATGAAAAGATATAATGAAATATTTGCAGAAATGTGAGAGGTGTACTCACTTTTGTGATACACTGTACATACAGGCAGTTGTTTGTACAGGTGATTTGGGAACCTGAGGTTTCTCAGGATTATACAGAGCTTACTAGTCATTTCCACTTTTAAGGTCAACACTTCATAAACGTAATTAAATGTGTTAAATATCTCAATCTGTCTTATACAATTTGGTATATAAGTGCAAAATGCAAGGAACAAATTTCAAAGCAATATTTCTACAATATTAATGATAATTAACACAGCCCTCTTCTCCTTTAATTTCAATCGTAAGTGAGCAAAGATGATCATTTCTGATTCCTTTTAAACATCTTTTCTTCAAAGCTTTTCTTCCGGGAGCCATGTGCAGGTCATTAATAACTAAGACAGCTCACTTTATAACTCGATTCCTTTCTAATACACTCAGCACATTCAACTATTCAACTCTCTGTTGGATGTTTGATTTGTAATTCATAGCAGAAGAGAATTACTTTGGATTTTTAGAACATATACACTTGGTTAAATGTGACCATGAACTTTCAAAAGCTGCAGTGAAATTAGAAGGTATTCAGATCTCTTGACTTTCTTTTGTTTTACTATTTTTTGTTGTGGATTTGACCATGGATTTATTTAATTGCCATTTTTTATCCATCAAATGACACTTAATCTCACATAATGACCAAGTCAAAAGACCATGTTTTATGTTTTTTTAATTAATTAAATATCAAAATATTACTGGTCACAAAAGTACTTAGATATAAATGTCAAAAGGGGTGGCTCGGTGGGTAGCATTGTTGCCTCACAGCAAGAAGGTCCTGGGTTCGATCCCCAGGCGGGGTGGTCCGGGTCCTTTCTGCGTGGAGTTTGCATGTTCTCCCCGTGTCTGTGTGGGTTTCCTCCAGGATCTTCGGTTTCCTTCCACAGTCCAAAAACATGCAGTCAGGTGAACTGGAGACATTGAATTGCCCTATAGGTGAATAGGTGTGCGTATGTGTGTTTATGTGTCTGGCCTGCGATGGACTAGTGCCCCGTCCTGGGTGTTATTGTGTGCCTTGCGCCCAGTGAAAAGCTGGGATAGGCTCCAGCACCCCCGCAACCCTAATTGGATAAGCGGTTAAGAAAGTGAGTGAGAGTCAGTCTTACGAATCTGACGAAGCTTGAGAGGATCTGCCATGAAGAATGGGATAAACTGCCCAAATACAACTTCTCTATGTGTTGAAGACTTGCAGCTATAATTGCTGCTAAAAAGACTTTTACTGAAGTATTCAGACCTTTTTTTAATAATTCGTATAAGTGAATAAAAGATTTTAGCTTTTAATTTGTAATTTATTTTCAAAAAACTTAAGTATCAATAATAAAAAAAATTTAAAAGTAGATTAAGGATATAAATGGCAATTATATTAATTCAAAATCTAATCCACAATGCAATAAAGTGTGTCAAACGTCAGGTGGTCTAAATACTTTCTAAGTCCATTGTATACAACAACCTCCACTGTCCTCTGAGAAGGCTTCCTTCTAGAGTGTCCAATCAGTAAAAAATAATAATACATCATGAGGTCAGTCACTGAAGCTGGATAAATAACCCTGGCTCACAATCAATGTTTTAATTCATCCCAAAGGCCACTGGGGTTCCGCCACACTAAACCATCGGCCGGTCGATTGATCGGTCAGCCTGTCTTGTCTATCTATAACTCAACTCAGGCCTAGGTCTTGCATTGCAAGTGATGACACAGTTAGAATCATTAAAAAAATCAAGCAAACATATTTTCGTCTGCTGCTTAGAGATGATTTGACTTTTTAATGTTATGATAAATGAAACCTGAAATCTAAAAGCTAGTGAGATGCAAGCCATGGTTATTTTGCCATGACAATAATACTGTCCACATTACATTTACATTTTCGGCATTTAGCAGACGCTTTTATCCAAAGCGACTTACAGTTGTGACAGTATACAGTCTAAGCAATTGAGGGTTAAGGGCCTTGCTCAAGGACCCAACAGTGGCAACCTGGTAGTGGTGAGGCTTGAACCGGCAACCTTCTGAATACTGGACCAGTACCTTAACCACTAGGCTACACTGCCGACATTAAAATGGTTTATTGGTTAAATGGTTTAACTACCTCATCATCCATCATTTTGTTTATTTATTTATTTTTACAAAAAGCCATACTGTGTATGAAGAGTTACTATTCTATACTATGACTCGAACACGGGAGCTTAAGCTTTCTGTAGTGCTGGGCTATTGTATAAGTCTGCTGTGGTACCCGTGTGCCACCATCCAACACCTTTGGGATAAATTTTAATTCTGACTGACAGCCCAACCTTTCCAGTTCTATTGTGACTGAATAAAAGTGAATCCCAAGAGTCATGTTTAAAAATGAAGTGAACAGCCTTTACAGACGCATAGAGCGAGTGGGAAAACCAGCTAACACGCCAGGCAAATAATTAAGTGTTAAAGGTTAATTCTCCAACATTCCACCCAAGTAATGTGAATTCCTAAAGAAAAGAACAGAGCACAGAGTCGTACAGTAAAAAATGACCTTTTGCTTTATTGGTTTTCATAGTACAATCTGAATACATCAGAGGACATAATCTGTAGTGATTTAATTTGCATAATTCTATCGTCCTAACTTCCATTAAGTGTTTACAAAATTATTATTTTAGTTAAAGTTAATAATTTTTTATTTCTTTTTTGCAGTGTGGATACATATTTAGCATGGATGCTAGATCGTGGACTGCTCTTCTATTCTACCATATGACATATGAAATCGGTCACATACTGGGAATCAGAATACTGGATTTATTATTGTTTAGTACAACAGAAACACCATGAAATTCAACGTAAACATCAAGCTGGATGTGTGATCCGAAAATACATTCAAAACATTTTGTGAGACGAAAAACTCTGGCTGAAATCTGCTCTCCTTACATACAAAATACATATATACTTATAAAGGCAGGGCATTACAATTTAATAAATTAAATAAATAAATAAATAAATAAATATTTGAAGATTTGGATGAGAATCACTTAGGCCTCGTATGGCTCTTGGTTTCTAATGGCATCAGACACATTAATTGATTGATTGTAGGTGGAACTCGAACATAAGATGCCACAACAGGATGCTGAGGGGAAACTGATCCTCATCTTCATTCACATCATGTTCTGTAAAGAAACAAACATATAACTCAGAACTGCCGGTGTTGTGGTAAATAATAATAAAGCCTGATAACTGAAGCCAAAAGTGTAGGGTAGGGAAAAGGAAAAAGTCTAGGAAGCTCTGTACAAAATTCAGAAAGCCTGGAATATCAGTAGAAACAGTTTTTAAGCAACTTCAGGTTCATCAATCCTAAAATGTCCCTTGTACATGGTGCATGAAACTGGCATCTCATTGCAAAGGATATAAAGAAAACCTTAATTGTTGTAGATGCCCAGTTGTAACGTGTATACCACTAAAACAAGTATGCCAATAATTAAAAGCTGCTGGGCTGCAGTTGTTGCTCCCTGTATGACGTCTGACCATAAGCTTGTTGGACAACCATTCCAAAACCATGTGCATTTTTAGCTGCTTTACATTTTGACATCTTGGACATTTTGACTAACTGATTGCTAACTGAATTGCTGTAGGATTGCTAGGACCGCCACATAGTGCAAATTAACCAGCAAACGTGAGGCACTTGAATGCTACGTGAATGAAAAATGTTAATTCACTAAACACAAACTTTAAATTTCAAGGCTCATTTCACGGTCCATGATGTGATGTTTTTACAGGCATAAATTAAATAGGGCCTTACTTATAGATCTTACTCTGTGCTCAACTACAAAGTCGGAAGAATATAATTTATTTAATGTATTGGATTTTATACACCTGTTTGCCATAGGTGTGGCTGAAACACCCTACCTCAAAAACATGCCCATATAAGTTAGGTTGAAGAGGTTAACCTGCTCTTTGTGGCTTGTGATAATGGAACAGAAAAGGACCCTCCCCAAACTGTTGCTACAAAGTTGTAAGCATATGGCAGTGGGTGTGACACAACACTAATTGAGTCCTTTTAATCCGATCCTCAGTCCTTCTCAAGGACGTATCATCGTTTATCAATGAAAGTTTAATTTTGTGCATCGTGATAAAGTGGCCTCACAGATATTTGTTGTTCTGCTCTGTATTGATCATCGTTTTGCTGCAGCGCATGTTCTGAACGAGTAGCAAACACTGTAATTAACTCATTTAGTCCTATTGAACCAGGATGTGTGAAGAAATGCACACGCGTGGTTTCACAGTGGCTAATTACGTCTGTGTGTGGGTGTGGGACATATGGATGCTTTTCAGCAGCCTGATGCAATTTTGGTCTAAATGAGTACTGATTGGTAAACAAACACACATTTATAGATATCGGCACTAACAAACAACAAACCCACCTCGTTTCTCCTCCTGGTGCGGGAAGCTGTGGAAGAACGAGGGGAGGAGGAGGAGGTGGACGGTCCTGAAGAAGAACAGTGACCCGGCATGTGAGTACTGGACAGCATATTTACCTTGTACTGGACCGGATCCTCATCTGTAAATAACAACATAAAAAAAAATGACTAACAGTTACAGCCAGACTATTTGTTATGCAAAAGTTTGGACACCACGGGTCAAATTCAATTCATTAATTCACTCATTGTCTGTTTTACCATCGCTTTATTCTATTCAGGGTCGTGGTGGGTACGATTTACTGGGCGAAAGGAAGAAATCACCCTGGTCAGGTCACCAGTGCATCACAGAGCAAACACACTCACACATTCACACCTAGAGGAATTTTACTATCTCCAATTAACCTGACTGCATGTTTTTAAACTGTGTGAGCAAACCAGAGCACCCAGAAGAAACTCACATGGACACGGGGAGAACATGCAAACCCCATACAGAAAGGACCCGGACTGCTCCACCTGGGAATCGAACCCAGGACCTTCTTGCTGGTTGTGACAGTGCTACCCACCGAACCACTGTGCCCCCCCACAATCACAGTAGTGATTTTGGCTACTTCAACCACACCTGTTGCTACCAAGTGCTTAAACTCAAGCGTAAAATTCATGAAATCTACTTTATATGACCAAAAGTATGTGGACATTCTTACTAATTATTAAGTTCAGGTGTTTTTGTTACGCCCATTGGTGACAGGTGTAAAACAACTGGAAAGGGGCATTTCCTGAAGAAAATGTAAGTGTGATTGCAGCTTAGCAGTGGTAGGCATCTGAATACTTTTGGTCATGCATGAAGAAGTTCAGTAGATTAACCTGCCTCTCAAAAATGAATAGAAGTGAATGGGGGCAAAAAATGGGCGTAAAAACAGGCGTGGCGGGGGAACCGGTGCGTCTATCCAAAAGCTGTATACAAGCCGCAGTGTCATCAACAGGGTGGAACATTTTAGAATTGGAACAGCATTGATATCTCAAAAATGTTAAAAATGAATGGAAGTGAATAGGGCAAAAATGGGTATAATAACGGGTGTGGCGGGTGAGCTGGTGCACGGATTTTCAATGCAAGGCTCACAAAGACATCATATAACCAAACCATAATTAAACAGCCATAAATATATTTTACTTTGAACATAATTAGGCAGTTTCAAATAATTTAGCTTTTTTTCACTGTTTTACTTTTTGGTACTGCAAACCAGATAGTAAATCTGGAGCTAGTTTTCAGACCTTCTGTGCACCATTGGTTCTGAGATCTCCAATCTGCCCTCCTCTCTCGGCTGGGTGGCTGTGTCCGGCAATCAAACGTGTCTGCCAGTTGCTTCTGAGAGTCTTCTGATGGAGGGGGATCCGGCGGTGGCGGCAGTTCTGCACAAATCAGTGAATGAATAAGTTAGGTGGTCAAGTCGAGGCAAAAGGAAACCGTGCATTAAAGCTTTAAAAATTCTAGTACAACATTTTCCAACCTGGTTTTAAAGTTTCTTTTCTTCGAGATCCATCTCTGGTTGATTTCTTTTTGGACCTGGTTAGATGATTAGGGGAAGAACTACTTTCCTCAAGTGGAAATGAGGTGACCTCCACTATTTGAGGATAAAACAGAAATAAACAGAGCTATAAACATTTTTTGATTTACTATACACATGACATATCAAATGTATATAAATACGTATATATCAAACCTCCATAATAAATCATTGAATCTCACAGACTTTATAATAACAAGGTGCTGGTTCCAGTACCTGATCTGGAACTACTACATGCATTTCTACCACAAAAAAATGCAACATGGGTACAATTCCAGCTCCAACCTAATGTAGATAAATACAGTAATGGGAGGTAAGACACGAACCCAGATGTCTGGAGCTGTGCCGTCTTACACGTACTTAGAGTTAATTTGGCAAAATGTTAATGATCAATATGTAGGTTTAGACACAGTATATAGGTATATTAGCCTGCAACATTGATACAGTTTCAGCTCCATCTTGTTGTAGGTCAGTATAGTAACTAGAGGTGAGGATTAAACCCAGGTCTATGAAGGTGCGTGGCAACAGAACTATTAAGCAGATTTATGAATGAATGATACACTTGCAGTCCAAAGAGGAGACAACTGCTTTACTAGCCAGTGGAGTGAGCTGTTTAGAAGCTACATTGCTAATGCATATGTTAACAGACATCATTTTAGCAGCTACAGTTATTTATTTGTTATCAGTTATGAATTGATTCTGATCAAGGTTGTGGTGGGTCAGATGCCTTTACAGTTTCCAAAAGAAAAAAAAAAATCCCCCAAATGGGCACATGGTAGGTGCCATGTTGTGTGTTTACCTGTTAGGTGCTGAGTGCTGTCTGACAGTAGCCTCTCTACATGGCAGACGTCCCTTCCATGGTCTCTCAGACGGGGCATTGTACTGCCACTGTAGGACTCCCGGTTGGTTAGCTGGTTAGGGCTGGGCACTGGTGTGCATGGTGCCTTATTCCTAAAAAAGAGCAAAGTTAAGAACATGAAAACATTTCAAGTTTGTGGAATATTGGGAGGCCACATAAAACCTGACCCAAAATGTAGGTACCCAAAATCACCACTTTCAACCATTAGTCTACACAGTCATTTTGGCTACACTGGAAATAAGTAAACCTCCTTCACAAATGCACTTTTACCAAATAATTCACTGGTAATTTAACAGGAAAGGATTAAATCACCCATAGTGACATTTCACGTAAACTGACGTGCCAATTTCCTGTGTCCTGACCTCAGTATAATTTATGGGAACAAAAGTTAATACATTACTGTAAGGATGCACTAGCAGCTGTCGTTTTAAAACAATAACACAGTGCAAAGAAAAGAACGTTAAATGTCAACTAGATGACAAAAATGAGAAAAAAAAATACAGGTGAGAGTCATTTAGAAATAAAGGAGCTGTCAGGCTTTCACGCCAAGGACAATAAGCTTTGTTCATCAAAGGTGCAGAAAACACGTGCAGATCTGAGCTCTGACAATGGCATACAAACTTCTGGTTCACTGATTCACCAAAATTCACACTCATTTACATAAACCTGCCGTCATTTATGCAAGTGCAGCAACGTGCTACACTTACAGGTGACATATTCTGGAGATGAAAAGAGAACAGAAGAAAATAAAAAGTTCTGCAAATCAGAGCGGAGATAGGCAGATAAGCATTTTGGTAACCTTAGAAGTAATTTAATGAGACCTTAAAATAAAAAAGTAGGACTATTATTATTATTATTATTATTTATAAGAATTTAATTAGCCTAAAGTCTTAAAAACTTGTATGCAAGTATCATTTCTACATTAATTTGCATGAGACACGACTGTTCCCTAGGCATTATTTTATTATTAAACTGATTTCTCCGTCCGCCTGCCAGCCATCTGGAAATATTAAAGACAGCCAGGGAAAGGATCTGTTTTCCAATATTTTTTTTTACTTTTAAATTTAAGTGTATTAACCCTGTAAGACAGAGAGTATTAAGACACTTCTTCTAATTAGATATTTAAAATTTAATTTGACAAGTTTGGTGCGATGGCCTGCATAGAGTCAATTACAAGTCAATTACATTCTTAACCTTCTTGTCCAGCATCAGTACTTGACCACACAAATGTTATTATTAATAAACAGACACTAATTCCTACAGACAAAATTCTATATCTTTTGAAAAAACTTTACAAAGCAAAGACTCTAAATGGCCAACAAACTCATCTCGAACTCGTCAATTCGAATCTCAGCTCTGCTACCAGCAGGCTGGGCGCCTACACAAACAACGATTGGCTGGTTGTTCAAGGAAGGGTTCCAGAGGAGATTCCTCAAAACTGATGCAATTATGACCTCTGCTGGCTGATTAATGGCGCCTGCACAGAGACGAGGGATAATGTGATCAGGGTGTGTCTCTTCGTACACAAAGCTGATTCACGTATGAACCCGCCTTGTGCAGGTAAAAAGATGCAGCCAGCTAGTGCACACGTGCCTGAGGGGGCATGTGCTAGTCACGGCTCTCCTCAGTCAGAGCAAAGGTCAACATCAGTAGAGAGTAAGCAATCAGGTAATTGGATACGACTAGATTGGGAGGAAAATTGGGTGAAAATGCAAAAAAATTAACAATAAAAATAATTAGATAAAGAAACAGATGCTGTGGAAATCTATTTGCTGACATTGTGACCACTTGTTCACCTACAGAGAAGGGTCAGTGCAAATCAATACATGGTTTTTCTGACTGATCATCTAATTAATAGGATGGAACAAGTCTGTCCTGTTTGTTTATGTCTATTAACAAATGAATGAGTGTAAAATAATTATGTCTAGATTGTGATACAGCCTTTAGTCACCTAGTTAACCTAGTTAAACATCTACAAGAGAACGGCTGTGTTAGTCAGGAATAAAATTTTAATGAATGAAGCCCTTGGAAAAGTGGAGTTCTATTATTTAACCACAGTTCCAGACACTGTTGTAAAATACATGCTTTGTTTTGTCATTAAATCTGTTACCGTGGTAGTAGGTCAGGGTGGTGCCAGCGTGGATTAGTTAGCCGTTGTTCCTTATGTGGAGATGGAGTGAGGGTAGCCGTGGACTGCTGGCTGTAAGAGGACGCTCGTCCACAGCGATCTCCTCTCACGGGAAGCGTGGCTGCATTGTCCAATCCCTCCATTAAATATGTTCTATCAGGTAGAGGGGGACACCAGTCCTCATCATTTTCACAGCTGTAAGACAGATGTTTTGATAATTAACACTACAGTTAAAAGTATGTTTGGTTTCTGTATCTTTTTTGTAAACTGAAATTCATTTGTAATATGTTTTAATACATCTTTAATCTTTAATTCATTGTTCCTTAAATAATGGCCAACTTGTCAGAATCTAAGGCAGCAAATCAGTGCCAAACTCATAATGCTCCCTTCAACATGCTTTACAGTTTGGACAAGCTTTTGGTGTCAATTGCTTTATAAAGCCTTTAAGTTTCTCCATGTGTAGTCTTTAAAATCCTAGTCTAAGGTTTCCTGAATAAAAAGGGTGTGGATTCACATCAACAGATCTTTCTTGATAAGTGCAGATTTAGATATTGTAATAAGGCATGGCACATTGTCACTCCTGGCTTACAGAGAAGGTTTTAGACTTCTCAAATTTGTATCACCAAGTCTTCCGTCACATGGCAGCAACCAGTTTGAGAAATTGAGCCTAGCACATGCTTCCACCAAGACACATGCAGCCTGCTGTGGCTCCCTGAGTTTTATCTGGCAGTTTATCTTTAACATGCATTAACTCAAAGACATCTTGGATCGGCTGGCATGTCAAGATTGATGGGGAAGACAGAAATGCTTATGTTTCCACCCAGAGTGCAGGACTAATCTGTTCCTAGCTCTTGACCACAAGCTTGACCTTTTAAGGTTTGGGCTATAGGGTAAGCGCTTTATCCACTTTGGTACACGGCAGCTTGGAGACGTTTTTTAGTCCAACATGGCAGTGGTAGTTCAGCCACTTTCTAATCTAGCACCACCACTACTAGGTTGTCACTGTGGGTCCTTGAGAAGGCCATTACCCCTTAATTTCAAGCATTATGTCCAATCACAGCTGTAAGTTGCTTTAGATAAAAACGTCAGCTATATACTGTAAGTTTCACAAACTTCTTCCAGACTGAACTAAAGCAAAGGACGAATGTCATTTATGTTATTCAAATACACAGGTGCAGTAAAATAAAACGATTTCTTTGTATGTCAGCTTGTTTTGAAAGCTGAAGACAAAGCCCATGGCCAGCCAACTGCCAGTAGAGCTGAGAAGACCTTGCTCAAGCCCAACAGTGGCTGCTCGGCAGAGCCAGGATTCAAAAACTCAAACTTCTGATTGACAGAACAAAGTCCAGAATGTGTTTGTAGAATAATATGACAAAGCTGAAGAAGTGATTCAGGTCATTTCAAGGATTTTACAAAGCCTTCCTTGCAACTCTAAGTGTTATCCATGTCAGAAAAGAACAATATCAGCAAAAAACTAATTAGCTATCACAAGACTACAGAGCCTTGAGGGGTTCAGGTCAGGGTGGATAGATTTTATTAGGACTACATATTGTGTATAAAGCAAGACCAACACTTAAAAAGAAAATTTAACAAAATTCCCAATAAAAGCCACACGATCCCTGACGGCAATGTTCCAAACATGATGTGAAAGGAAAAAGTGAAGACGATGTGTCTCATTGCACACCGCGCTGCCTGCAGCTATTATAAAATGCTTAGGTGGTCTGCGTTACGTCCTGCTTGCTCCCTCGGTGTGGCACTGAAAATCGGACTGGAGCTTTAACTTCATAAGCCTCAGTCATTAAAAGCTCTAAGCTGTTGCTACAAGAAGATAAAATACATTTTTATTTACTCTCCGTCTGCGTTTTTCCACAGAGAGTGACTCAGAAAACGGCTGCCTAATTGAGACTTCCAGACTGCTGGAGGAAATGATGTATGAAATAAATATACCCAAGGCTATAAAAAGCAAAACATAAACAGCTAATGCTGGACCCCAAGTATTGACTATGCTTTAAAGCTTTAAACACACACACACACACACACACACACACACACACACACACACACACACACACACACACACACACACACACACACACACACACACACACAGAGTTTTCCTCCAGTCTTGTAGTTTCTTGCACCAACCGAGTAGAGCCACAGACTCTACAACAAGCCATGTCCTGTACACAGTCATGTAATGCCTTATGTGAATTTTTCAACACTCATGTAGACACCTCGACCAGTCAGCAGGTCACATTTGCAGCGGAAATGAGGAACAAAGTCGACCCTTCCTCCCTAAGACACAGCCATTTGTGCCAGTTATGCCTAGTTCACACTACACGATTTTTGGCCAGATTTCGCTCGGCGACTGGTCGGCGATTGATTTTCCGGGTCGGGAGCAACTCAGCGTTCGCTCGGCGATCAAAACTCGGCTCTCAGTCGCTAAGTGTGAACTATCCAACAACTCGACCCAACCGGCTTGCCGACCGCTCGGCGACTGGATCGAGTTTTCTAGCACGCCAGATATCTGATCTCAGATGTACGACTGGAAATGAGTGACATGTCGAACAGCCAATGAGAACACAGGATACAGCGTGAGGGGAAATGCAGGAGAGGATATAGTTTATATCAGGATACACCGGCACACACACGTTTTACAGTATTTCTGATTTGGTCCTCTACAAAACATAACACCCACGCTGCATTACAAAATTATTAATTAACCTCCAACTTACTACAGAACCATCTATACTGTTTGTGTTTGATTTTACGCTGCACACCAGCTCACAAACTTTGATCACTCGCTACTTGTTGACGTGCATTTTTGGACGTGGTATCATTAAACCATTGGTCACTTCTCGTGTTTGTTCTCGTGACTAAACGTAGAGAAGCTCACCTGCGATTCCAGTTGGTGATGGATCGTGTAGTGTGAAACCCCCGATCGCCGATCAGTCGTGTAGTGTGAAATATACACTGACTGAAAGACTCCCGAGTGCAAGAGATTCAGTTGTGTAGTGTGAACTGTACAGCGACCTGACGACTGGGAAAGTCGTGTAGTGTGAACTTGGCATTAGATGACCGACAAGGTCAAAAGCACAGTGGTTCAGAGATTCAAAGCTGAGAGCAGGACCACCCAAGTGACCCCTATAATAATATTTTTAAGAACCCTTGGAATATTGATCTTCTGGTTCTAATGTGTAATGACACATTAACATTTCTAATTTTAAAATATAAAACCAAGCTCCAAAATTTTCAGTCAATCCAGGTCGTGGAACTGTATACACAGAAAATATCCCAATTCTAATATGTGGTCCAAAAACTTCCATAGGTGTTCAAATAAATCAAGCTGTGGTGACTGTGAGGGTCACATCATGTATTTTTTTTTTTTTAAGCCTTGTGGATAGGAGCATTGTCATCCTTAAAGAGAGCACTCTCATAAATACAGAAATGTTCCAGCATATTGAACTATTTAGAATTCTAATTATTTTCACAGACCCTTCCCTTTAAGAGAACATGTGTGTATTTGTTACATTTCTTTTATTATTTATTCAGGTTTTTCATTTCATTGTCGCCCAAGTGTAGTTTCTAAGCTATTTGTTAGTAGCTATATGAGATTGCATAAGGAGTCTTGAAAGGGCACTGATATGCTTATTCATGTATATTTAAAGAACATGGTATTTTAAATCACTGTACAGATACAGAGATGCACTCTTATTGTTCATTTGTTTGCAGTATAAGGCCATGCATGGTTTGGTGGTGTACTTGTAGTTCTGACCTTGTTCTTTGTCTCTGTTCTCGGTTTTTTTGAGGTGGAAGAGACATAACATCCGACCAGGTAAATGCACCTGGAGCACAGGACTTCTGGATTTCCAGGTTAGCTGCAGTAACAAAACACAATTAAATGTACAGTAATATGTACAACTGACACAAGGACAAAAATCTGTGTCAACTAGACACAAAAAATGTTATTTAATGTTGTAGTATTAGGATATCCTTTGACTGGAACTACACATCCAAGCTCAAATTAGTAAAAAACATTCCCAAAAGTTGTCACTGTGGTTCTAGACAGGTAGTATTCTTCTGGCTTTTTCTTAACTCAGGTTTGATCATTAAAACTGTGAACTGGTGAAGCAAGATTAATAAATTCTAAGAAAACGTTCTTTATGCCATTTCAGTCAGTGTTTGGTTCGGTGGATAGTTGTCAGTCTTAAATAAACTGAAGGACTTGCTGGTAATGTCATAATACCAGATACCACAAGACTCCTTCAGATGTTTTGTGGAGTCCATGTCTCAGCAGGTCAGAGCTGTTTTGACAGCCTATAAGGTGGGTGGTTCTAATATTTTGGCTAATCGGTGTATTTGTTTCAATTTCAATGGTGTCCACATACCAGAATTTTCCATTAAGTGAACAGAACAGAACAAAAATCAGTACCTGTACCCATCCTCGGGTATTTGAGTTCGGCGTATTCAGCCGTGTGTGATTCAGACTGTAAGCTCCACTGGTCCACGTCAGGCTTGGACAGAACTGAAGACCTTGAGTATGGGTCATTAGAGTACACGCTATTGGGGTCATGCTGCTCCTCTTCAGCTCTGTTAATGGTACTGTAGATGGGGCCTTCATTAGATGGTGGGCTGTAAGTATTGTTTGGTTTCAGGAAGCCTGTTCCTGCAGCTAGACACCAAATTAGAACCAAATGAGCAAAAGAATGCCAAACAGAAGCAAAAAAAGGCAGTGCTGCCTCATGACATGAGAAATGTCTTACTGTTGTAGTATCTTTCTGTCGAGTCGTGTCTGCCAGTGCAGCAGTTCATTGTGTCCTTACTGCTGTTGTTAAAGTTGCTGGCTGGCCAGGATTCAGCCAGCCATGGATAGTTTGCCATGGTGGACCCAAGCAAGCATGGCCTATAATAAAATACAGCTCAAAATATGACAGCGCTACAATATATGCAAGTACAAAGTAAATTTTTTGAAATATACCTTCTATTGATGACTTCTGCTCTGTCACTTTGAGAGAGGCCAACTGTGAAAAATATAGGGCTGTTACTTCTATGTAGTGAGGCATTTGGTCCAAATTTTACACACTGCCTTTCTAAGTTATGAAGCAGGGCCGGATTTACGTATTATATATATATACAGGGGTTGGACAAAATAACTGAAACACCTGTCATTTTAGTGTGGGAGGTTTCATGGCTAAATTGGACCAGTCTGGTGGCCAATCTTCATTAATTGCACATTGCACCAGTAAGAGCAGAGTGTGAAGGTTCAATTACCAGGGTAAGAGCACAGTTTTGCTCAAAATATTGCAATGCACACAACATTATGGGTGACATACCAGAGTTCAAAAGAGGACAAATTGTTGGTGCACGTCTTGCTGGCGCATCTGTGACCAAGACAGCAAGTCTTTGTGATGTATCAAGAGCCACGGTATCCAGGGTAATGTCAGCATACCACCAAGAAGGACAAACCACATCCAACAGGATTAACTGTGGACGCAAGAGGAAGCTGTCTGAAAGGGATGTTCGGGTGCTAACCCGGATTGTATCCAAAAAACATAAAACCACGGCTGCCCAAATCACGGCAGAATTAAATGTGCACCTCAACTCTCCTGTTTCCACCAGAACTGTCCGTCGGGAGCTTCACAGGGTCAATATACACGGCCGGGCTGCTATAGCCAAACCTTTGGTCACTCGTGCCAATGCCAAACGTCGGTTTCAATGGTGCAAGGAGCGCAAATCTTGGGCTGTGGACAATGTGAAACATGTATTGTTCTCTGATGAGTCCACCTTTACTGTTTTCCCCACATCCGGGAGAGTTACGGTGTGGAGAAGCCCCAAAGAAGCGTACCACCCAGACTGTTGCATGCCCAGAGTGAAGCATGGGGGTGGATCAGTGATGGTTTGGGCTGCCATATCATGGCATTCCCTTGGCCCAAGACTTGACTGGTAGAACCAACGTTTTAATGTCGGACTTGCCACCGTTGTTCATTTGCGGTTTGTTAAAATAATGTAACTGAGCGTCGTAGGGATGCACTTGCATAATAAAGAAATAAATACACGGTATATTCACAAGTTGTCGGGAGCAGAACACTTTATTAACTTATTCTGTTACGGCACTGAATACCGGAGTCAAGCACGCTAGTCCATGAACTATGGAAGCCCCAAAGGGTCAAAACACACTCACTTTGTGTAGAAACGTCCATCAAACCATTGTCACAATACATCCACAGAAAAGTCTGTTACAATAACTACGCCTTATCCCACCTAAAGCACCGCTGATCTACAATGTTTGCTGATGGAGAAATTCTAACCTACAATCTGACATATATACGAAGTCAAGGGTCTCTGCTGGATAGTATTACTGCCTAGTATGTGAGTGAATAAAACTCCCTTACAGATTTCTCTTGTCCCAGCAGTTTTTAACATAAGTACATTTAGCATAAAATGTGTTCACCATTTTAATGGTAACATTTCACTTAAAAATCCTTGTTTTCTATAACATTTACACAGATTTTATTTAATGCGATTAATCGCGATTAACTATATAAAATTCTGAGATTAATCGCGATTAAAATTTGCAATAGTTTGACAGCCCTAATATATATATATATATATATATATATATACAGTGTATCACAAAAGTGAGTACACCCCTCACATTTCTGCAGATATTTAAGTATATCTTTTCATGGGACAACGCTGACAAAATGACACTTTGACACAATGAAAAGTAGTCTGTGTGCAGCTTATATAACAGTGTAAATTTATTCTTCCCTCAAAATAACTCAATATACAGCCATTAATGTCTAAACCACTGGCAACAAAAGTGAGTACACCCCTTAGTGAAAGTTCCTGAAGTGTCAATATTTTGTGTGGCCACCATTATTTCCCAGAACTGCCTTAACTCTCCTGGGCATGGAGTTTACCAGAGCTTCACAGGTTGCCACTGGAATGCTTTTCCACTCCTCCATGACGACATTATGGAGCTGGCGGATATTCGAGACTTTGCGCTCCTCCACCTTCCGCTTGAGGATGCCCCAAAGATGTTCTATTGGGTTTAGGTCTGGAGACATGCTTGGCCAGTCCATCGCCTTTACCCTCAGCCTCTTCAATAAAGCAGTGGTCGTCTTAGAGGTGTGTTTGGGGTCATTATCATGCTTGAACACTGCCCTGCGACCCAGTTTCCGGAGGGAGGGGATCATGCTCTGCTTCAGTATTTCATAGTACATATTGGAGTTCATGTGTCCCTCAATGAAATGTAACTCCCCAACACCTGCTGCACTCATGCAGCCCCAGACCATGGCATTCCCACCACCATGCTTGACTGTAGGCATGACACACTTATCTTTGTACTCCTCACCTGATTGCCGCCACACATGCTTGAGACCATCTAAACCAAACAAATTAATCTTGGTCTCATCAGACCATAGGACATGGATCCAGTTATCCATGTCCTTTGTTGACATGTCTTCAGCAAACTGCTTGCGGGCTTTCTTGTGTAGAGACTTCAGAAGAGGCTTCCTTCTGGGGTGACAGCCATGCAGACCAATTTGATGTAGTGTGCGGCGTATGGTCTGAGCACTGACAGGCTGACCCCCCACCTTTTCAATCTCTGCAGCAATGCTGACAGCACTCCTGCGCCTATCTTTCAAAGACAGCAGTTGGATGTGACGCTGAGCACGTGCACTCAGCTTCTTTGGATGACCAACGCGAGGTCTGTTCTGAGTGGACCCTGCTCTTTTAAAACGCTGGATGATCTTGGCCACTGTGCTGCAGCTCAGTTTCAGGGTGTTGGCAATCTTCTTGTAGCCTTGGCCATCTTCATGTAGCGCAACAATTTCGTCTTTTAAGATCCTCAGAGAGTTCTTTGCCATGAGGTGCCATGAACTTTCAGTGACCAGTATGAGAGAGTGTGAGAGCTGTACTACTAAATTGAACACACCTGCTCCCTATGCACACCTGAGACCTAGTAACACTAACAAATCACATGACATTTTGGAGGGAAAATGACAAGCAGTGCTCAATTTGGACATTTAGGGGTGTAGTCTCTTAGGGGTGTACTCACTTTTGTTGCCGGTGGTTTAGACATTAATGGCTGTATATTGAGTTATTTTGAGGGAAGAATAAATTTACACTGTTATATAAGCTGCACACAGACTACTTTTCATTGTGTCAAAGTGTCATTTTGTCAGTGTTGTCCCATAAAAAGATATACTTAAATATCTGCAGAAATGTGAGGGGTGTACTCACTTTTGTGATACACTGTATATATATATATATATATATATATATATATACACATACAGTACATACTGTACATACATATAATAATGTGCAAGGTAGGATTTTCCAGAATTCTGGTGTGCCTTCATTATGATAAATGTCTTATTTTTATTCACAAGTTGCAAGCATACACCTTACCTTTGGCTTGTTGGACATCCCATTCCGAAACCATGAGCACGAATACAGAATTGCACAACGTCCACTTTTTGAAAAAGGCTATTTAAAATGTTTTGAAGTGTGTTGTGGTCATTTGTGCCAACTGGATCAAAAGAGCATTTGTAAGATCAGGTACTAATGTTGGACAAGAAGACCTGGTCATTTAAACCAATTTACAGCCTAACTGTGCCCATGAGGACAAGATTTATAGACACCTCTAGGCACTTGGATAATTTTGACCATACAGTGTATTTAACTAACAAGAAGCAGGTTTAGATTTAGGGTAAAGTAATACAAAAACTAAATACTGTTACATTTGAAGGCAGTTTTATTTGGTGTTTTGGCAGGTAATTTCTAAATTTTTCTTTAATTTGCTTATATACAATCACAGGCCACTTTATTACAAACATTTATACTGGGTAGGACCCACTGCGATCTCAGAAAATCTTTAATATTAATATTTTTGCTTTGTAGCATTATACAAAACTTGTAATCAGCTATAATAAGTGGGCTGCGTTCATGTAGTGACTCATGAGCACTCAGATCTACCTAAAAAATTAATTTATGCAGCTGTGGAACACAGACCGGGTGCTTACAATATGTCGAGTGTATATTATATATGCTGTGTTACTAGATATACTGTGATATATATCAGTAACATTATGCACAGTGAGGAAATATGAACAGCATATGGTGCAGTTTACTGGTAAAAATTAATAGCACAATAGAAGACAAATGATGTGGCAGGAAATCATTAACACATTTTTCTTGTGTAACGTGATGCTCACAGTTTTTTGCTGATATAGCAGGTCAGTGGATGCGAGAGACAAGGTGAAATATTATATTGTTGATTAATATTATTTTTCAAAGTGACAGTTAAAAAATCAAGAGATGTTTTTTTTAAATGCATTTTCTCCCGATTTTTAGCTCGTCCAATTTTTACCCAATTGCTTCATGCTTCCTCTCTACTGGAGCTGACCCCAGCCCCGATTGAGGACAGCGAGACTGTCACACACCCCCTCCGACACGTGCACACTGCATTTTTTCACCTGAACAAGGCAAGTTCATATGCCGATCAGCTCTGTGCATGGAGAGCCACACCCTGATCAGCATTATTCCTCGACTCCTCGATGCCATCAATCAGCCAGCAGAGGTCGTTATTCACTCAGTTATGAGGAACCCTGGTCCGGCTCAACCTAGCCCTATGAACAACAGTCAATTGTTGTTCATGCAGCCGCCCAGCCCAGCTGGATGGCAGAGCCGAGATTTGATATGAAGTATTTAAAATCCCAGCTCTGGTGTGCTAGCGTGTTTTAGCGCTGCACCACCTAAGCGGCAAAATCAAGAAATGTTTAGAGGCAGGAAAAAGTAATCGTATTTGATAAAGGACTGTATAAAGAGCAAGATTTTTCTCGACAGTAACTCATAAACTGCACACGATGAACAAAGAACAAAGATTTGATTTCTGCTTGTTCTAAAATGCAAGAGCTCTAAATTCTGTTAACAATTATTGGTGCTAACCAGTGTAGTTTTATAAGACCAAAGACAATCTGGGTGTGACTAGTGAAACTTGAGCTCTGAACATCCAGAAGCAAACGTCTCTTTTCGGCTCACCTGCGGGCGTGTAGGCGAACGACGTGGCGTAGTGGCCGAGCTCTTTCCTCCTTCTGTGTCTGCAGTAAATCCAGGCACTGAAGCCCATCAGCACCATCCAGCAGGCTGAACCCAGTGAGGCTATGAAGGCTGGCTGTCTGAACACCGCAGACATCTGCTCAGAAAGACTGCTAATGTCATCATTCAGCGCTGGCAATGAGGGCTCCTCAACCGCAGCTTCAGAAACAGACAGATGTGACAGAAAGGTAAGGGAAAAAGATTGGGAAGACAGTTGGGAGCTATCTCTGAATGTACCCATGCTGAAACCATGCTAAATCTGCCCAATTGCTGGTAGGTCTACCTATCTTGTATTTACAATCACTTGCAACTTTTGAAAGGTCCACTTTTTAAATAATGTTTGGTCAGTAGTTGCTGGAAAATTGATGGATGGGGTAGGGGGTCTGATGCAACAGCTTGTAATTAAAATTAAGTTACACCAGTGTGCAAATTGGCATTTAGAGAATTCTAATCTACAATATATTTATTCATATAAATTACATCAACTGCCAGTCAGACATGGCTGCCAACAAGTCTTTGCTACTGAACGCCCCTATAACTGTTAGTTCCAGTACTTTCAATGTTCTAGAAGAGAGACTCCATTGGCTCCTGTTTGGGTCAATTACAGTAATTAAATGTGCCATAAAAAGTGATCTGTATGTCTAGGGTTACCTGAAAGGACATCTGTGCCTAAAAGCCAATCCTTACAACATGGACAGTAAAGGACATTTAACTTTACTTTAAATCCACATTGATTTAACATCACCTTCACCACCTCAACCCCCCAAAAAACCTTTATAGAAACAACACAAATACTAGCTGACAGACAGCACTTCAATTTCATAGCCGTTGTTCCATTTCATTGTTTCATTTTAAACATAAAACCCTCGAGTATAAAGCCCAAAGCACGATTGTGTGCATCTAATAAAAGAGTTTGATAATTTAACTTCCTATTGCGTGTCTCTCACGGGGAAAACATTAATGTGACATATCCCAGTCTGTCAGAACTCATCTCTGTACGCTTTGAAGCTTAAAAATCCTGATTAACACGTGGATCAAAATTTCCTCAGATCCAAACACAAGAAACTTAGTCCGTAAGATCTAATAAATGTCAGCCGGGTCTGTTGAGACAGTTGTCGCTGCAATGCAGCCCTGTCATCTTTTTAACCAGAGAAAAGGGGAGAGCAATATATTTCCTTAATATACGCCTCAATCATGGGCTGTGAAATTGTTTACCGCAGTAACAGTATACACCTACCAAACGGATGATTATTGAGAGTATACAATTACTGACTGTAGCCCATCTGTTGCTCTGTGCACTCTGTCACCCCTTTGTATCCTATTCATCAATCAAAGACCCTCATAGGAACCCCACTGACCAAATGCCGTTTAATGATAATGAAACGAACATGGTGATAACATGGTAGTGTGTGTTGTTCTGGTATGAGTATCAGGTGCAGCAGTGTTGTTGGGACTTTTTAAATACTGTTTAAACTTACTGGCCTCTTTATTTAAAACACATAAGCTGTTAACACTAGTTGTACTGTATGTGTACAGAAACATTGAGCACATTGTGTGTTGATCTTCTAATCTTTAACTAGTGGACACTTTCTCATCATAGGATGCTGTTTGCTTTATTTAACAGCCATGTTTTTCATAATCAACTCTATCTTCCTGTCCAGTTCATCCCAAAGGTGTTTAGTGGGGGTTGCAGAAAACTTCACACTGAAAGTTGAAGGTCAGCCAGCAAATTGCAGGATAGAGGTTAGCTGTGGAGAGGAGAAGGTGAGAACAGGTTCTGCTTTGAGCTCAGCAGCAGCAGGTTAAAATAAATGAGGGAGAAACTAGTGAAAAAAGCTTGTTCAAGTTTAGTAAGCTAATGAGTGATTTCACACTACATAGCCAAAAGTGTGTAATTCCCACTAATAAAACAAACAATATAAGTCCATATTTGTGCCAACAGTCTGAGGAAGGACCTTGTTTTACCATAACTAGGCCCCTCTGGTCCATAAAGACATGTATTTGGTTTGTAGGAACTTCAGTGAACCCTGACCATAACCCTACTGAACACCTTTGGGATAGATTGTATACCTCTCATAGCAAGCCAGGCCTTCTTGTTAAACATTAGCAGCTGACCACAGACTCCAAAAAGACTGAAAACCGTTATAGCTGCAAGGGATTCTGGGCCATATAATGTACATGTTTCAGCAATAGTACTTTGGTGTAGGACACTTACTGATGAAGATGAAGACTGGTTGACTGGGCTCTCCGGGTCCCTCACTGGTCACCGCAACCACCTGCACGCTGTAAAACGTCTCGGGTTGCAGGCCGTCCAGCAGCACGTTGAGAACTTCTCCAGGTACGCTCTGGTTCGACTGCAGTGGCATCCCAGACTCGTTTCCAAAACACCACACCTGCAGTTGGCACCAATGTGGTATTATGTTGGAAGAAAAGTTTGTGAACCCTTTTGAGTTACTGGAATCGCTATATTAATTATTAGAACTATTCTAAACTTCTAAGTGTTCTAAGCCATAATAATAACAAAAATATTTCTGGCTAAACAATTCTTGCGTTGGTGGGTAATGTGGATCATACATTCTTTAATCAAAGCTAAAAAAGTAAACCATTTATTATTCTAAACTAAAAAGGTCTGTGTGGTATTAGATTAGAGTATGTACACAAACATATGGTTGATTTTGAAATATGCAGAAATCCAGAGTTCTCACCCTGTACTCCAAAATGGGCTCATCCCCACCAACGGTGAGAGGAGGCTCCCAGGACACTCGCAACATGGTGCTGTTGTCCAACTGGACCACATGGACAGCCTGTGGGGGGCCTGTTAAGTCTGCCAGGTTGGAGGAAGCAAAACAGCTCATTAGTTCAGGCTTCTCCCCCATTCACCACCAAATTATTATCTAAACTTTATCTTTGTTGCTAATTAGTAATAGATGCACGGTCATTTAATTAATAGCAATATAACTGCATATGTTTTATTTTCTAAATACTCAGTGACCACTTTTCTAACTGAAGATGGTCAAATATGATCACAAACCAGATGTACACAAACAACAACAACAATAATAATAATAATAATACATTTTTCAGTTAATTTTTTTTTCCATCAACCGCTTTATCCTGGTCAGTTTTGCCACTAGTCCAGTTCTACTGCGCAAGTTAAGAATTCCCTGGACAGCGTCCCAGTCCATTGCATGGCTTTGACAAGCTTGCTCAGATGTAGCCAATCATGTCTGTGTAGACACCTGGCTAGCTGAAAGCACTGCTGAGATTTTAAACCTGGATCCCAGCGATGGTGGGCTAGTGTAACCATACCCACTGCAACACTGTTCAGGATAACACGGCTTGAACAATTCTCCATCTGGATTCACTCGACCAGGTCTGTGGAACCACGGAGACTTTTAGCTTTACTTTCAGGGTTCATATGTTGGTCCAGTGCTCATTTCAAAATCCCTTTCAGTATGTCGCATTGCATCACACACTCAGTTATTTATACACTCACATCCAGGAGTAATTCAGAAAAGACAGTCCACCTACTAGCATACATAAACAGCAAAGTGGAAAATACTAGATTTTAACCGACAGTAACAGGACAATTCGACCTGGGTGGCAAGAGAGAGAATTATGCCAACATTGTCGGCTGTGTCATTGTAATGCTGGGTTACCTTGGTAACCTTTCATGTTAAATCCATTTATACTACTTGTGTTTCACTATTTCGTCCTTCATTTTGACAAACCACTTCATTCGGGTCAGGGTCACGCTGGGTCTAGTACCACTTAAAACACTGAGTGCAGGACTGGAACACAGGTCACCACTCCATCACAGGGCAACACACACTACTACACAGTGTGTAGGTAAGATAGAGCAGCGATTCTCAACCTTTTGTTCTCCTAGACCCCCTTGTGTTTAAAAATACTTTTCTGGAACCCCCTTGACATGGGTTATAATTATTCTTAGTGTTCGATAAACCCATTAAGGTAAACCAATAAAAGTAAATATCTTCATGTTTTCTGATTTTGGCTAATATAGTTATATAGGGTTTGTTGAACTTCTGGTTGAACTGGTGGCTTTGAGCTTCCTCACCTTGGTCTACTTCAGTGGGATCCACATCTACAACTGAATCAGAATCATAGTCGCAGTCCACTGACCTCTGCTATTATGTGATGGGCGAATCAAATGTGTCCATTGTCAAAGACCCAGTGTAGGCTATTGGTAATTTAAAATAGATTGATGAGAGTTCAAGACCTCAGAAACTACTGTGCCACCCTGTCCTTACCCTTTGCATGCTATAGGCAGGTGCCAGAAATGAGAAGTACCTGGCAAAAAAAACCCCATTCAAATACAAGGAGAACATCAAAAATGGGAAAATGGGTTTCAGGATGACGGAAACCACTCAGTCTACCAGCTGTGCCACCTTGCCACCCTGTTCCACTCTTCAGACAATTTATAAAGAACATTGTGATCTAAAGAGAACATTACTAGCTGAATAAAGCTGAAATGGCTTTAGTACAATGGAACACATATTTTAGCAATGATACAGACCTCCAGGAAATAATTCTGATATTCCTAGCCTATGAAAAACCCTACAGGGCCGCCACCGTGCCCCGACATGAGGTTGGGGTCAGATAAGTGGAGTTGGCAGCAAACCCAGTGCAAGTAGAACCGGTATCTAGCTGGAGGACACGTACATACACGTAATAACACAGAATAAAAAGAAAAAGAGAATTTATTAAATCGAAATAAGCCTTACCCTCCTCTGGGGTGCGAAACACTACCGGCACGCTGTCTGAACCCTGGTACTCTTTGAAGTAAGGCCTCATTTTGAGCTCATAGTCCGTGCCACTGTGTAACTCTGATAACACTGCAGTGTGGGTTGAGTCTGCCTTCATATCCTGAACCAGCCAAGTGCTGCCGGATGGCCTGTACAGGAGCCTGTAGCCATGAATGTAGTGGGGCTCACGCTCGACCTGAAATAACAGCACATTGAAATACAGTGCCTTGAAAAATTATTTATCGTCCGACACCCCACCCCTCCCCACCACACACACACACACACACACACACACACACACACACACACACAGGCATTAAGTCAATCTGACTGCAAACTTGAATTTTATTTGTAAAAACTTTTCATTCCCTTGAGTAACACTCACTTAAACCCCCTTTAGCAGCTATGACAGCTAGCAATCATTTTGGTTAAGGGGTGCTCAGTTGTTGAAGCAGTCTATTATGCAAGCCCACCACCGCTGACATCCGGGTTCCAATCTTAGCAGTGCTGTCGGCCAGCCAGTATCCACGCAGACACAATGGCCAAAGTTTCACCAGTCTTGTTATAAAGTTGTGGTAAACATCAATTATATGGTCATAACAGATGTTTAATGGAGCTAAGAACAAAAATCTAAAGAGCACTGGGGTGGCACAGCTGGCACAGCTCTGAGATTGCAAGCTCTCCAAATTGAATCCTAACTTGCTATCCACCCACATTCTGAATCGCTTTTCATAATCAGGGACATGGGTTGGGGGTGGAGCCTATCCTTGCTCTCACTGGGCGCAAGGAACACCCTGGACAGGGCGCCAGTCCATCATAGGGCAGACATCTAAGGGCAATTTTGTATCTCCAATTAACATGACTGCATGTCTTTGGACTGTGGGAGGAAACTCCCACAGACATGGGGAGAACATGCAAACTCCACACAGAAAGGACCCGGACCCCTCCACCTGGGAATCAAACCCAGGCTCTTCTCACTGTGAGGCGACAGTGCTACCCACCGAGCCACCCTGATTGTCTAGAAACTACGACAAATAATATTAACAGTTGGGAACTGTTGATAAGCGCTCTGTCTGCAAAGCTGGATAAGTGAGAGTAGTCAGCAGATAAGGATTTGCTCTTACAGTCCATGTGATCCGTATGCTGGTGGGAGTCAGAATCTCTGGAGGACGCAGATACACCGTGACCTCTGCTAAATCCGCCTCCGCCCGCCTCGGATCGATCACCGAACTGCTGGGATAGCCATCTGAAACACACACACACACATACAGCAGGTTCCAAGCGTCTTAATCCACCATCACGAATTCCATTGCTTCAACTAGATAAGATTATTTGTTGCTGATAAAAAGTCATAAAAAACCCCAAGTGTGTCAACACACATATTCAACCACTTTTGCTCACAGAGCACTTTATTAGGTACGCCTGTCTGGTAAATACATTCATGGCATATTGTATGAGCTACATCTACCATACAGATGAACTTTGTGGGTACACAATTACTAACTGTAACCCATCTGTTGCGCTTTAAACTCGCCCACATACCAATTTCTATATCAAAAGGGACTCCCCATAGGACCCCTAGAAACAAGTTTCTCTCTTCTCCCAGACTTTAATCTTATCACTTTAATGAAAGTCTGGTCCCACGAGCCAGCCTCTTTACATCAAATGTTATTAATCAAAGCCAGTAATAGGCACTACTTGGCTATTAAATAGTGTTTTGTATAGTGTACAGCTGCTTAGAACCATCATGTATACACATTACTGCCAACAATGTCACCAAATCTCTGTCAGTGATTTGTCAACGTTTTGGTCTGCTGGGCCAATGAATCTCATGGGGCACACAAATGCATTAATATGTGAGAATAATAGACCTAAAAGACAGAACTACAGACCACAAAAGATCTACTGGCCTCAAGTTGAAAAACCCCTGCTGTAAATGATTAGAACATATACAGTGGAGCTTTACGATTTACCCATGTATCATCTCACTCACCCTGTGTTCGGACAGGCTCGGAAATTGGGCTCGGGTCACTCAGGCCATACGAGTTCACAGCACGAATGATGAACAGGTACACAGTATTCTGGGAAAGACCAGACACCGTGTGCCTCTCTTGTTTCACTTGATCTGCTACAGTCTGCCATGTGCTCCCCACTGACTGGCTGCAGTAATAAGAAGAGAAAAAAAGATGCACATTCTTTAGTGGTATGACGTTGGCTTATAAACATTATACATTGATGAGCCAAAATATCAAGACCATTCACTTTATACACTCACCAAAACATTACCTTTTTCAAACCCTGGTCAAATGGGTCACAGAGAAAAATAATAATAATTAAATTAACAGATTTTAACAGCACAGAAACATGAAGCGAATGTGTACAAGATCACCCCCTTGTGGAGGCTTTATGTTACATCTTGCAAACCAAAGTGGGACCAGATTGTACAGAGCAAAACAGAGAGAGTAAGTTTATGTTGCCTGGGTCACATAAGAAATTATGGACATAATGTGGACTACACAAAACACTTGAAGCCATCCTGTGGCATGTGGTACCAGTATATTACCAGCAGGCCATTTAACTTCTAAATGTTGCAAGGTGAATTGGCCTACAGTGCATCCAGAGGCCAACTCTTCCACAGGTAAATGATGCACACATGTGCTCAGCCATCCACTTTTTCTCTTTTCGGAAAATACATAATTTAACCAGTTGACAATCTTCTATTGATCCACTGTTCAGTTCCAATACCTTCTACTCATTACAGTAATGCTGGAACAGAAAAGTACCTTCCCTAAACTGTTACTGCAATTGATTTATTATTGATAATTGATGTATTACACCTGTTAGCAGTAAATTTATACGTAAAAGGGGTGTCCCAATACGTTTATCCATATAGTGGATTTTTTCTAATCCCACTCATCAGAGGTCAGTGTGTTGGGTCGTTCTCTAGCTCTTTTACAATTGTCCATATTGTCAAAGGTCTAAATTAGGTGACAGTGTAAAAAAAACTATTTGAGATAAGAGATAAGATAGGATAGCTTTTTATTATCCCACAGGGGGAAATTTGCAATGTTAGAGCAGCAAAATAGAAATGTTAAGATATATAAAACGATATAAACAATTACAAAAAATAACAATCTTAAAAAAAAAAAAAAGAGCTGTTTTCAAAAGTTATTGCACATGGTTCCAGTTTACTTTAAATGAGTGCAAATATAAAGCCATATAATTATCGTGATGGTGATTGTCTGTGCTTGGGCTGGCGCTGATTGTAAAATCTGACAGCAGTAGAAAGCAATGGGATAGGAGCTGTAATATCTCTCCTGGAGAAGCCTGTTGCTGAAGGAGCTGCCACTGGCTCATACAGTGGGTGAGAGGTGTTTTCCTTTAAGCATGACAGCTTGGCCAACATCCTTCTTTCCCCAACTGCCTCCACTGAGTCCTGGGCGCAGCCGTAGAGGCCGTCATGGCTGATGGAGTACAGCAGAGCCTCAGCTTTCCTTCCACCAGACAGATCCTCAGGGCAACTGTTGTAGAACACTCCCTGAACCCCCTTTATACCAGCAATTTAGGTAAAAAACAAGGATTTTTGTTGAAATGAAAGTGTGTTTAATGAAAGAAGAGCAACATTGACGTCACCTTCTGTGCTTGAATGAATTACTGTAATCAACATCAAACATGACTGAGTGGTAAACAATAAGTGTTCTTTGAAAGTATGAAAAAATAAGAGTTTAGCCTCGTCATCTATAAGAGTTTAGTGCGTTCCTCTAAATGTCATTTATATTACCAGTGATTGGTTTTGCCCTCCATTGTAGCTTGTCTTTAAATCAGAGATCCCTGATAAAAACACTCCTGTGTTGTTCCTTTGTTTTTCTTAAATTCAATCCAAGATTTTTCTTAAACATCAAAGCAACTAATTAAAAACAACTACTTGTAGAGCAAAGATCAAGGAGTAATAATCATTATGGACTGTTCCATGACTGTGGAAATTATGTGGATGATTCAAGATGGAGAAAGGGGCCTACAACAATTAGGTAATATCACAAGATGCTCATTGGAATATTGTACAATCATGCTGAGATGAATGATGAATGATCAGATTTTACACAAACTTGTGCAGTCCCTGTCAGCTCAAGAGCATGCTGTCACTAAAGCAAAAGGAAGAACATCTACAGTTCATAAACATTTTTAATAATTTAACTTCTTACTCATTTACGTAATAAATAATTATAATTACAGTCAAGGAAAATGCCAAGCTGAAGGTTTTATCCCACTGTTCTCAGACTCTCAGACTGCAGTTTCTAAACAACGTTATCTCTGTTGCTATAAAATCAAGAGATTCTGCAGTAAATTCATGCGAGGCGTCAGCGAGCCGGGGTGCAGAGGCCGGGTCATTATTTAGCTTTGCTCTGACACCTTATTAGGGATGGTCTCTGATTTATAGTGTGGCCTTCTCACCCCTGTGCTCACACGGCCTTTCTGCAGACACAGCTGACCTGATTGTTTGTTAAAAGTCCCAGAGTCCTTCACACACTAATACACTAAAATGCCAAAAGTATGTGGATACCTTACTAACTGTATAACTTGAATATAAGCTTTATAAAACCATGGGCATTAAAATAAACAACAAATTGGAGTCTTTGCATTTGGGATGGCTTTTAACAGAAGTGTCTGACCTAACCAACTTTCTTTTGACTGAACTGGCACAAACTCCCACATACATACTCACATACAGTGTATCACAAAAGTGAGTACACCCCTCACATTTCTGCAGATATTTAAGTATATCTTTTCATGGGACAACACTGACAAAATGACACTTTGACACAATGAAAAGTAGTCTGTGTGCAGCTTATATAACAGTGTAAATTTATTCTTCTCTCAAAATAACTCAATATACAGCCATTAATGTCTAAACCACCGGCAACAAAAGTGAGTACACCCCTAAGAGACTACACCCCTAAATGTCCAAATTGAGCACTGCTTGTCATTTTCCCTCCAAAATGTCATGTGATTTGTTAGTGTTACTAGGTCTCAGGTGTGCATAGGGAGCAGGTGTGTTCAATTTAGTAGTACAGCTCTCACACTCTCTCATACTGGTCACTGAAAGTTCCAACATGGCACCTCATGGCAAAGAACTCGCTGAGGATCTTAAAAGACGAATTGTTGCGCTACATGAAGATGGCCAAGGCTACAAGAAGATTGCCAACACCCTGAAACTGAGCTGCAGCACAGTGGCCAAGATCATCCAGCGTTTTAAAAGAGCAGGGTCCACTCAAAACAGACCTCGCGTTTGTCGTCCAAAGAAGCTGAGTGCACGTGCTCAGCGTCACATCCAACTGCTGTCTTTGAAAGATAGGCGCAGGAGTGCTGTCAGCATTGCTGCAGAGATTGAAAAGGTGGGGGGTCAGCCTGTCAGTGCTCAGACCATACGCCGCACACTACATCAAATTGGTCTGCATGGCTGTCACCCCAGAAGGAAGCCTCTTCTGAAGTCTCTACACAAGAAAGCCCGCAAACAGTTTGCTGAAGACATGTCAACAAAGGACATGGATTACTGGAACCATGTCCTATGGTCTGATGAGACCAAGATTAATTTGTTTGGTTCAGATGGTCTCAAGCATGTGTGGCGGCAATCAGGTGAGGAGTACAAAGATAAGTGTGTCATGCCTACAGTCAAGCATGGTGGTGGGAATGCCATGGTCTGGGGCTGCATGGGTGCAGCAGGTGTTGGGGAGTTACATTTCATTGAGGGACACATGAACTCCAATATGTACTGTGAAATACTGAAGCAGAGCATGATCCCCTCCCTCCGGAAACTGGGTCGCAGGGCAGTGTTCCAGCATGATAATGACCCCAAACACACCTCTAAGACGACCACTGCTTTATTGAAGAGGCTGAGGGTAAAGGTGATGGACTGGCCAAGCATGTCTCCAGACCTAAACCCAATAGAACATCTTTGGGGCATCCTCAAGCGGAAGGTGGAGGAGTGCAAAGTCTCGAATATCCGCCAGCTCCGTGATGTCGTCATGGAGGAGTGGAAAAGCATTCCAGTGGCAACCTGTGAAGCTCTGGTAAACTCCATGCCCAGGAGAGTTAAGGCAGTTCTGGGAAATAATGGTGGCCACACAAAATATTGACACTTCAGGAACTTTCACTAAGGGGTGTACTCACTTTTGTTGCCGGTGGTTTAGACATTAATGGCTGTATATTGAGTTATTTTGAGGGAAGAATAAATTTACACTGTTATATAAGCTGCACACAGACTACTTTTCATTGTGTCAAAGTGTCATTTTGTCAGTGTTGTCCCATGAAAAGATATACTTAAATATCTGCAGAAATGTGAGGGGTGTACTCACTTTTGTGATACACTGTATCTTGTAGAAATCCTTTCTGAATAGTAGAGCCTGTTCTGATGTAGTAATACCTTATTGTAGTCAATTTTGGGGAGGAGGAAGGGTACTTCAATCAATGCAATCAGCTGGTCGGGCACTTCACAGACACAACTAGTGGGCATGATAGTGGGAGGACACAAATCAACATCAACATCTGGCTGATTTTGGTGCTGGCAAGTGTAGCAAAGGAAAAGGCGCTTGTAGCCTAGCAGTTAAGGTACCGGACTAGTAATCAAAAGGTCGCTGGTTCAAGCCCCACCACTGCCAGGTGGTCACTGTTGGGCCCTTGAGCAAGGCCCTTAACCCTCAATTGCTTAGACAGTACACTGTCACAGTACTGTAAGTCGTTTTGGATAAAAGCGTCTGCTAAATGCTGAAAATTTAAATGTGAATCAAAAAGTTTAGCAGGTTCCTAGGAGGAGGGATGCGGTGGCCTACGATGTGTGCTGCCAGAAGGATGTGGCTAATATGTTTGGGCCAAATCCCTGCGGTTGTGATTCAAATTCTAGTAGAACAGACTCTTGTTGCATTTCTGTGTCTTGTGTCTCTTCCCCCGTCATATGATTTAATCATTTGATTCACTTTTTCCTGCTTATCAGTCTAATAAGGTTTATGTAGAAGTACCTCGTTTATTTCCTTCGTTTCCTTCCTTGTTAATTGTGTCATTTGTTCTGCGCCTGACATTCGTGTTCCCTTGTAATTTTGAACAGTTTTTATACTAGTTTGTGTTTCACGAAGTCTTAATAAAAATGCCTCTTCTGCCTCTCAGGGATTACAGTGGGATCAAACAAGAACCAAATGCACATTAGTGACCAATCTTTTAGATGTAGTGTTTCAATGTCTACTTACTTTTGGCTATGTAGTTAGCATAAAGTTACCAGACCCTGCAGAATGCTTTCTGTTTGTCTTGCAAATGAGGTGCTGGGTAATTAGGCAAAGAGCTGAATCAGGTGTGCTAAATCGGGGGAAAAAACACAAATTTTGCAGTGCCGTGACCCCCAGAGACCAGAATTTGAGGAGCTTGTTTTAAACAAAGTATTATTGCTCCCTTTGTGCATGTACTAAATTCAAGCCTGCTTAAGCACCGAATGAGACGCGGAAAGAGAACTGATGAGGTCACACCTGCAAGGATTTCATTCATTTATTAATGTATTCAATTTCATTTACTGTCCGATACTGGTAATGCTTACGATGCGTCTAGGGCCTGTCTGTGAGGTGGTTATTGTCGTGGTAGGGGTTCCGCTCATGTATTGCCAGAGCCGGCAGGTTTGGACAGTTCCCTGGCTTTCCTATTATTTTCAAGAGCTGGTTTTGTCGTGGATGGCTGGAGTAGCTGGAGTAGTGGCATCCAGTTTTCATTTCTGCACTATCCCTTTCTAGGTGTACTATTCTGTTTTAAGCATTCACTTCTGTGCGTTCTATTCTATTTTATTCTAGGTGTTGTATTTTGTTCGAATCTAAGTGTTCTATTCTCTGAGTTTTATTCTATTCTAGGTGTACTTTTCTGTTCTGTTCTAAGTGTTCTATTCTATGGTGCTGTTCTGTTCTAAGTGTTCTATTCTATGGTGCTGTTCTGTTCTAAGTGTTCTATTCTATGGTACTGTTCTGTTCTAAGTGTTCTATTCTATGGTACTGTTCTGTTCTAAGTGTTCTATTCTATGGTACTGTTCTGTTCTAAGTGTTCTATTCTATTTTATTGTAGGTGTTGTATTCGGTTCGATCCTATTCTATGAGTTTTATTCTATTCTAGGTGTACTATTCTGTTCTATTCTATGGTTATGTTCTGTTCTAACTGTTCTATTCTATGCATGCTATTCTTTTCTGTGTTCTATTATGTTCTATCATATTCTAGGCATTCCATTCTGTTCTATTCTACACATTAAATTCTATTTTTTTCCAGACATTGTGTATTTTAGTGTACTGTATTTTTTTACCAGTCCCAAAATCTCAAAAGAATGTTTCCAGCATCTTGTGAAATCAATGCTAGTAATAACTGATGCTGCTCCAAAAGCAAACATGGTTCTGCCCAGCATAAGTTTGTTGTTCCTAATAAAGTGGCCAGTGAGTGTGAGATGTGCTTATTCATGTGCGCATCACTTTGGGATCACGTTTAATTAAAATGAGTTAATTGGTGAAAAGATGTTTGTTTAGTCTTGAAGACATCAGTTTCACCAGCATCAGAATAACTTCAGCACTTTTAATTAACAGCAAATTCCACAGTCTGTGATTCACACTTGTGATGTCATAAAACTCATTAAAGTCTCAAACAATAAAGCCTAGAGGTGTGAACTGAAGTGGTGATAGGGTGCACCCTAGCACCTTTTTTTTACCTGAAAGCTTCGATAACGTAGGAGGTGACGGCGGTGCCTCCTTCATGCTGGTTGGGCTGCCACGTCAGCGTGACGCTGTTCTGACTCACGTCTGTTACGACGGGTTTCAGAGGAGGACCAGGAAGTTGGAGTGCATGAGAAAGTCGTAGCAGAGATGATGTTGAGGTGTCTGTAACACAAACAGCTCTGAGTCAGCCAGACTGCTGGAGGAAACTCAACTTTTAACGTCATTATGTAAGAATCTGGAACTCAGAAATAAATCTAGACCATGAGAGTTACAGAGGAACTGAAACAAGTGACAAAGGAATTATTTCATGTACAAATGTTCATCTAAAGGCAACAAAAGAAATGTAATAAACTGTTTCCAAAAAAGTTGGGACGGTACATACAACGACTGACCTTACGCTCTGACCCCAGCTACCAAACAAGCTGGAATTCACGGGAAAGAAATTTCATTTTACTGACAAATAAAGGCCTTCAATTCTATTCTATTTTAGGCATTCCATTCTATTGTGTTCTATTTTATGCATTCTATTCTACATGTTCTATTCTATTTTATTCTATTCTACATGTTCTATTCTATTCTACATGTTCTATTCTAAGCGTTCAATTCTAAGCATTCTGTTCTATTCTAGGTGTACTATTGTGGTCTATTCGAAGCATTCTATTTTATTCTGTTCTATTCTAAATGTTCTATTCTAAGCATTCTATTCTGTTCTATTGCAAGCATTCTATTCTATTTTATTTCATTTCATTCTATTGTACTTTATTCCATTTAATTATATTCTATTTCATTCTGTTCTATTCTATTCTATGTTCTATTTTATTCTGTTCTATTCTAGGTGTTTTATTTTCATTGCATTTCATTCTATTCTTTGTGTACTGTTCTGTTCTAAGTGTTCTATTCTATTCTATTCTATTCTATTCTATTCTATTCTATTCTATTCTATTCTAGGCATTCCATTCTGTTCTATTCTACACATTCTATTCTATTTTATTCCAGACAATGTATTCTGAGTGTTCTATTCTATCCCAGGGTTTCTATTCTACTCTATTTTGTTCTATTCTTTTTGTTTCTATGCTGTTCTATCACTGAGCCCATGTGTAAGGTCCATAAAGACATGATTTGACAAGTTTGATGGTAGGAACGCCAGATGTCTGGATAGTACTCTGATTGCAAGCTAGTCCTACTCATCCAATAGCAATATCTGACTTTACAAATGCTTTTTAATCTGAATGGATACAAATTCCATAACGCCATGAGAACTCCACACAGGAACTTCACAGCTGACTCTACTCGGGCCTTAATGTCACATTGTAATTATCTGAACTTTATATTATTACAGTTTATTTATATTAAAAAAAAAAAAAAACTCGATCTCTCACCTCTCACAGTGACAGTGCCGCTCCAGCTCGCCTGGCCCATGGAACTGGAGGCAATGCAGGTATACATCCCAGAGTCGGTCTCCTAGCAACAGAAAAGGCCAAATAATCTGACTTTATGGATGAAAGCAGACGAGGATAATTGCAGACAGCACTCTGTGACGAAATGGACCGGATCAAATGGGACATTTGGGCAAATACTGCCTGTTCTCTGAGAGTTAGAGGTCACTGAAAGAGATGATAAACATTTCCACACTGGTGCATGACTTTATCTAACAGCTTGAAACAATACGAAGCACTTACAATCATACACAGGTACTTTCAAAACACTTCAGCAAAACTACACATGCAAATGAGATAACAGCAAGGGTCTAAAACAGATGTGCCAGGTGTTTGTATACACATAGTGCAACCTTTGTGCTTATACAATTATTAATTGGCACTGAAAATTCTTGTGAAAATGTTGGGTTTGGAATGGAAGTCCCAGGTTCCATAGGTATTGTAAATATCATTTAAAATGAATTGTAAAGTGTCTGAAGCCTGCATGATCATATAAAATTCATTAATAGGTAGAAGCTCAAACGACCACATTAAATCTGACCACGTTAAGCTTGTTCTTCAGAATTCGAGGCAGCTCTACATCTTAATCCACTTCTAAAGAGATCTTTTACTATCTCCAGCTTTTGAAAGGCTAATGCATCTCCCATGTTAAACACTATCATGACAAGACAAATTGGCTTCACTTGGCTGATGTATTGGGCATGTTGGTTCTTTAGACTGTTCACCACAGTGCCGAGCTAAAATCTAAAAGTGTTTCTTTACCTGACAGTTTCTAATTAGAGTCCACATGACCGTAAATCACGTCTGATTTGAATTAATTACGACAGCCATAGTACTGTTCAATGCAGGGGAGAAGCACTTTATTCAGCCACTGTTCATTTAAAGCCACTATTTATGGTTCTTAATGAGGTCGTTAATTACTAATACGAGTTTGTGTGCCCAACAGGATTTTAATTGAGGCCTGTGTGGGAAACCGAGGCACAAAGCACTGGAATCTGATATCCAACATTCTTAACAAAAACTCATTGTTTTGACTGAAAGTAAGTTTACTTAAGTTCAAGTTTCTCTCTTACATTCATTACTGAGATAAAATAAAGTGGCACTGTGTTCTGGCAAGTAGCGTTGGTGCTGTACAGCTCCAGTGACCCAAGTTTGCTCCCTCCCTCAAGGTAACCCAGTGGGTACTAGTTTATTTTTAGTAATGTAGTTTCTGTGACCAGTCATGTAAGGTGTACTACCCACCAAGTAGTTGCAAGCCATTCAGTTAGAGTGGGAAAAGCTAAAGTGTATCATAGTGGTATACATTTGTATTGTTCACCATTTTTTAAACCTAACTTAAGTAGAGGAGCTTCTGTTTCCCAAATATTACATTACATCGATTCTTCACCAAGGATGAAATTCAATATTATGCTCAATGTACAGTAGACAGTATGTGGTTTGAAATATAGCACTCCAGTTTACTAGGTGAAACAGCGCCTCTGCTTTGCTGCATGATAGTGTTTTGTACATCATACCAAATTTAATGCAAATTGTTTGAACACTTTAAAGCAAGTCATCATATTTTTAGATCCTACAGAAGACTGTGATTACTCTCACCTATACATCCTGCTAACAAGGGCACCTCTAATCCACTTTTTGCATGAATATTATTCAGTTTTGTCCTTTTTCTGCTGCTGAACAAAGTAATCATGCAGTAAAATCAGGTCTGTAAGATGTTTGGCTATTTTAAATTCATGCAGGTGTAAGTAAATGTGAATAAGTAAATCAGGAATGAGTGTATACTGGGTAGATTCTTGCCTTATGGCTGTTGTTTCTGCAACAGACTCTGGGCTCACTGTGACTTTGACTTTTCTAAAGTAAATACATATATCTAAAGTATATATATTTCTAGAAACCTCTATTAAATGGAGGAATTCAGCCACAACTGTGGCAATCAAAAGCATAAAATAAGGCATCCAGCTTAATTTCCCTGCTGCAAGTGGTAAACCACACGGTCACAACTACAAAACATATAAATTGTCCTACGAGGTTCAAAGTTCTTCTGAAAAACCTGCAATAATTGTTCGCCTGGAGCTACACACAGTAGCGGCACACAAGCCTAAGATCAGCATGTGCAGTGCCAAGTGTCAGCTATAATTGTACTGCAATGACAATCTCAGAAGTGTCATGGAATGTTTTGCAGACTAATAGGTTTTAAAGATGACAGAAGTACGTTTCATGCATAACACAGCTTTCCAGCTATGAAGTGTGGTGAAGGAGGGATAATATTGCAGCTGTTATCATGGTTTGGGCTCAGTACCTTATGCTATAGCATTCATTGACATACCAGACCTTGCCTGACCTCAAAGGCTAAACTTGCTGATGCTTTTGTAGCTAAATGGCATTGAATCCATCCAGTCATGCTCCAAAATTTAGCAGAAAACCAAACCAACGAGTCGTTATACTGCAGCATAAAACTTAAATAAGCGCCCAAGTGAATTCAAGGTCAAAGTCATGGAAATGAAATGTTTTAAGCAGCACCCATTACTCAAGGCATTTCATGAACTTTTAACTTGATTTGAAAGGTCCAGTATGGGGCATTACTGCCCCGAGTGCTTTCATTTTCCAGCCGGCTAATGAAAGCCAACAATCTGTGGTGTGGCCCGAGACGTCCATCAAATACCTGCAGGCTACTGATGTGTAAAGTGCCGTTTTCAATCAGGCTGATGTGGATGCTGTCCGCCGTGATGCTCTGCCCATCCTTCTCCCACCTGACACTCGGGGGTGGGTTGCCTGTTGCGTGGCAATGAAGAAGGGCAACGGAGCCTTGTGGTAAAGTCTGGTTGGCAGGGCCTTGATGTATGACTGGAGGAAGCCTGTCTCCGGAACCTGCAGGATAAATAGAGCAATATTTTTTGTTGAGGTTCCTGTTAGCTGAACGTGCACTCAATTACAAGTCCCTGAGTTTAAGGGCTAGAGGAACATCATATGTGTAACCCCAAAGAAGCTTGTTCATGTATCATAGTTCTAAAGGCGCTCTGTTTTGCCCCTGTATACACTATATGGTCAAAAGTATGTGGGTACCCAACCATTCCAAATACAATAGCAATATGAAGCCCCATCTTGAATTCTCTTGGGGGTTGGGGGGGTTCCACATGATTTATATTTTTAGGGGTCTTTATAAATATTTGGCAGTCAAGAGTCAAAATGAATAAGTCCATAGGCATTAATAAGGAGTCATCTTCTTCCTCTAACTAGGCTGCTAACCAGGATCCTTGCACAGCATTTGAAGAATGATGGCCAACGATGTCTGCTGCAGGCACTGCCAATTGTGCCCGCTAGAGCTGACCCGGTAGCAGAGCTGAGATTTAAACCCGGGAGTTCAAAATCCCAGCACTGGTGTGCTAGCTGAATAACCTGCTGCGCCACCTGGGCACCCCACAGGAGATCCTCCAGACCTTGCATTTTGCACAGGGGTTCAGTCATGCTCAAACAGGAAGGAGCCTTTACCAAAGTGTTGCCACAATGTTGAAAGCATAATTTTTTAAAACAATTCATTTTAAATATTCATCAGAAATGAAGGTGGCTAAACCAGAAGTCAGACTTTTGGCCATATAGAGTTCAAATTCCTTTTATGTGCATGTAAACTTTCAACATCAACTGTAGATTCTTATTATGTGCAATTTAATAAAAACATACTCTTCAATTCATTTTAGCCACTACTGTACACGACACCCACAAGTTCAGACTTACTACTACATTATGCATAAAATACTCACATTTTTATTTTCTAAACACAGCTTTCAACTGATAACTTTCCTATTATTCTCCTTTTTTATGCCAAACAAAGTAGCTGCCAAGTCATTTGCATTCCCGTTCGAATCATTCTAGGCTTGACTACCAGCAATGACGTTCCCTCCTGCTTTTATTATCTGTGCTTACCAGTGTCCACCTTCAGCATAGCTTTAGAGATGGTACTGCCTGCCACGCTGATAGCTTGACACAAATAATAGCCTGAATCTTCACTCTGAACGTCGGTGATGATCAGCTCTCCGCTCATAGAAACCGAGTAGCGCCCGGACTGAGGGGGAGGCTGCCCAGGGAACAGCAGCATCTAGGTGAAACACACATACGTACACGTGCAGAAAAGTTAGGTCTGCTACATAGCATTAGATTGGTCAGAACATGTGATTACTCATTGATCTCTTTTATGATGTCATAATGGTTTAATTGTACTTGTAAGGGACATTTATGTATTTTTATCCAAAGCGACTTAGTACTGTGACAGTATTTTGTATAAGCAATGGGGGTTAAGATCCTTGCTCAAGGGCCCAACAGTGGCAACCTGGCAGAGGTGGGGTTTTGAACCAGCAAACTTTTGATTACTAGTCCAGTATCCTAACCACTAGGCTACAACTGCCCAAACGCTATGCAGAGTACATTTGTGACATATGGCGAACGCGCCTTACAATTATGACTGAATACAGTTCAAGCAATTGAGGGTTAAGGCCCTTGCTCAGGGGCCCAGAGGCAACTTGGCAATGGATGGGCTTGAACCAGCAGCCATCTGATTGCTAGTCCAGTACCTTACCAACAAGGCTGCCACAGCCCTCACTGAACACTTTAGTAGGTACACTTATCTGAACTATACTCTGTACACTGAACTATAGACTGTAGCCCATGTGTTGCTCTGTATGCTTTGTTACCCCTGTAACCCATTTATCAATGTCTACATAGTGTCCATATAGTGAATGAAGACTCATAATTAACTTTCCAACATAGATCATGAAAAGCCTGCACACTACTCTGGATTACTGGTGGTATTTTGTATATTCCTAAATGCATCAAGCATTGCCCATCAAGCCTGGTGATGGCTGTGTAATTATACCACAACATTCTTGCTGAGTAAGACAGGCTGCTTTTGTATGCATCACGGGGGTCTTTAATTGCCCTATGGATTATAGAACCATAAACTTTCAGATACTTTATTAAATCCATCTATCTCTGCAGAAATAACACCACCTGCACAGAGCAACAGACATTGATGTGTTACACCCATAAAACACACTAGATTAGGAATAGATTTTTCCTTAGTGAGCCGTAGGTTTAAACAGTAAGCTTAAGTCATGGACCCTTATTGTTCCAGAAACAGAATCAGAGTACACAGCTTCTACACGGAAAATCTAATTTTTATATTGTAACAGACCGAGGTCCAAAATGCCTAATGAGCAAGACATTACAGGAAAGCAAACTGAAAGCAAAGTGATTACATTTACATTTTCAGCATTTAGCCGAGGCTCTTATCCAGAGTCACTTACAGAAGTGCTTCAACAGTAGACATTTGCTACTCTAGTTTAAGTAAACAACAGTCCAAGAACACAAATCTGCTGAAACCCTGTTTAAACAATTTTTAGAACAGGAAATATCTGACGTCACTCTTTGTAACAGTGGTCCTGACTGTGCATTCTATCTGCTCAGTGATGAGACTTTTCCACTCTGTATGAGGAACTTTTTCTACTATTTTTCCCAATTTGTGGTTTCATAAATGCTTCACTTACAGATCCAAACAAATAGTTCTAACAAAGTTGTTTGGCTCTGTTGCTTCTTCCATAGACAAAATAATAAAGAGTAAATTGAGGATATAAGCGTTTCTGGGCATTATGTCCAGTGCGGGTGAGGACATGAATGAAGATAATTATCAGGCCATAAGAACAATTCATTCACTGTCCTAGGAAACACCCTGGACAGGTTGCCAGTTAATAATGATAAAACAACATTTGAATTTCTACTGAACACAACCCAGTGATGTCAAAAAGAGTTACTGCAGCATCATCTGGGCATCTGCACACCAATATGCAGACTGTAACAGACACATGCAGGAAATCTTTATTCCTTTTGTTTTTTTTTGCACACTTTTTATTAGATGTTTGTTTTCTAGTTTTGTCATTTGTAAAAAAAAAAAAAAGGAAAAAAAAAAAGAAAAAAAAAAAAAAAAAAGAACTAGAGTCTCCAAAAGGTGCTTCCTAAATAAAACAAAAGGGCTTAATGAAATTCTGTAATACCCTCTAGCAGGAAAGCTTAGCATAAGGATAAGATTGTTCCGTTTTTAGCTGTTTATCTTCTGTAAGTGGATTATTCAGATAGATTGTCCCTGTGAAAGCATTTTTCCCCAGATATGTGTGTCTGGGAACCCCCCCCATTTATATATCAATTACACATCATTCTCTGTGATTTGTAGAGATCAGCAACAACTGTCTAAAAAGCTTGTTGAAGTAATATTTTGAGAATAATAATATTGACATACTGTGTGTATATATGTGGTCAGTGAGTGGTGAGTGCTTGTGTTACTGTGAGTATGAACGATAATTATTGAGCAGGATTTGAACTCAGGGGGAAAAATATTCATCACACTCAGCGCTTCCTACTGAGCATTATCGACGATATAATCGATTTAGTATCTCACTCATTAAGATCCTGTACACACTTGTTCTGTACAGAACGCAGTACTCAGATTCACTAGTGTAATAAAGTCCTTTATAGTGAACGAGCGATCAGGCTTCAGGAAATCCTGACCACGCTGATCGTGATGATCTTTTGATGGCGAGTTATCTAATAGAAAATGTTCCTAACAGCTCCCGAATCCCCTCAGCAACACTGATCACGTCCGAAATCAATCCTCAGATTCTTTTAGAAAGTCGTGTGAAAGTTTCCTTCTTTCTTTTCTTTCAGTTATTTCTAACATACCAGATATTATACCGGCTCAGTCAATGAGATTCACAGACTAAGAGCAGCGCCGCTGCAAACTCGCTTTAATAAAGCGCTCAGTCCAGGTGTGGCGAATGAGCATTGATGAGCGCGGTGTATCATGGGAAATGTACAGTAGTTATTTCGACCTTGGCGCTTTCTACTAGTGGTGTGCGATACTGCCAAATTTGGTATCGATCCGATACCAAGTAAATACAGGGCCAGTATCACCGATATCGATCCGATACCGATACTTTTTACTTACAAAGCGGTTTATTTACTTTTCTATGTAGGGAAGAGCAGTGTGTCATGATTATTGAGGTGAATGTATCATCAATAAACTTTGACTAATAAATGCATTATTTGTATTCATTACAATCACGTGCATGTAAAAACCCACTACAGTTTGTAGGCGAATAAAAAGTAATTTTTATTAATATAATAAACTTTAATGAAGTCTGAGGTTTTGTTGAGAAACAATTATATAATAAGAAAACATAATTCCCCTCTCATTACACTCTCTGGCTTTGTGTAAAATAAAGTACAGAAAAATATTAAAGAACGTCAATAATTTTTTCATAGAAAGTTCTTTTGTTCATAAACGATAATATAAAAAAAAAACTAAATTCATTCCTTTCACTGCACTTCTTCTCTGGCTTAAAAACAAGTACAGTACAACTTTAAAACTGAAGAACAAATGTTTTAAAACTTTAAAACTTTTTTTAATTTACTGATGAAAATATCCACTCCTCTCTATATGTATTTTCTCTGCTGTATGTAGTGTCGCTTAGTCACGTGACGGCACGACAATAAAACACAGCGGAACAGGGAGGAGCAAAGTGTGTACCTACCTACCTACCTACCTACCTACCTACCTACCTACCTACCTACCTACCTACCTACCTACCTACCTACCTATCTATCTATCTATCTATCTATCTATCTATCTATCTATCTATCTATCTATCTATCTATCTATCTATCTATCTAATCATGTGTTCCCACTAAAATAAATAATCTTAGAGGGAATTGTCTGTGCACTCAACATGACGACTGAAAACTGTGTCTATTCTTTGCAACTGCTGTTGTATATTTAAGGAAATGTGACACAGCAACATCATGTTTCTCTTCTATCCCTATTGGGAACTATTATCTAGGCACCAAAAACAAAGCGCATTGTTTCACGGTGGCTGAGATAAGACCCGTACCGCTCTGCTTAATGCTCATCGTTTTGCTCCTAATTTGCATAAAGTTTAACTTTTTCGCGTCATCAACTTTCAAACTGCCTCCTGTCTCTGGAAAGCAAGCTCAAAGCCCCTCCGTACAAACAAAGCAATTAAGAGTTAAGGGCCTTGATCAAGGGCCCATTAGTGGCAACCTGGCATTGGTGGGGCTTGAATGAGCCACCTTCCAATTATTAGCCCAGTACCTTAACCGCTGAGCAACCACTGTTTACCACTCTTATAAACTCCTTCATTCTTTTAGAAATCCACATTTAACCTGTAATAAATTTAGCCAGGTACCTTCTGGAACTGTTACTATATTTGCAAAAGCTCTGTCTAGTGTGCAGAAGTGCAGATGCAGCGTTCTGAGAGAGCAGGGTGCCTAATGATGCTCATGCAGCAGGAGCTTTTTAAGCCAAAGCTTTTCTTAGCATACGATTCCTAACTAATGCCTGGAGCGGTTTTACTTGATCTACTTTATTAGGATCCATATTACCTCATCCCTTATAAATCCATTCACGTACCAGATAAGAGTCAGTAGAGTCAATAATACATGTGGCTATATTTGCTTTGTCCATTTTTAATCCGATAAATTGTGGGTCCTCAGTAGGGTGGATTTCTTTGCATGGTGACTCATATTTTATAGATCGAATATATAAATAGGCAGAAACACCTTTAAAAAGTAGAAAGCTGGATTTTAGCCCAGTTATCTCTCTGGCTTTTTATAGATACTCTCAAATGAGCCAAAACATTAGCACCACAGGCCTAAATAGCTGCCAAAACAGCTCTGACTCACCAAAGTATGGACTCCACAAGACACCTAAAGAAGTCCTGTAGTATCTGGTACCACACTACCAGCAGGTCTTAAACTTCTGTACTTTTGACCTTTCACGTGATCTTGGAGGAAAGAGGATTCATTAGACCACTCAACCTTCTCCCATTGCTCCAATGTCCAGTGTTAATGGCTTTCTTTCCAGTGTAGGTGCTTTTAAAGGTGGACAGGAATTAGCATCGACATTTTGACTGGTCTGTGTCTCCGTAGCCCCATACATAAAAGGTTTTGATGCACTGTGTTGTAAAACATCTGCAATGTAATCCACAGTAACCCTTCTCTGGCAGCTTTATGGATGTATCCAAACAATTAAAAGTTAAGGGCCTTAATCAAGGGCCCAACAGTGGCAACCTGGCAGTGGTGGCCTGAATCAGTGACCTTCCAATTACTAGTCCTTACTACCTTAACCGCTGAGCAACCACTGTCCATACCATATGCCATCGCCTTCATAGCCTATGGCATCAAGTCTTGGCTGCCCAACAATGAGCCTATGGCATCAAGTCTCGGCTGCTCAACAACATAATCTATGGCATAAAATCTCAGCTGCCCAACAACGAGCCTATGGCATCAAGTCTCGGCTGCCCAACAACGAGCCGTGACATGACAATTATTAGGAAATAGGCACTTCGTTAGTTTTGGCGGGTGGTCCTAATGTTTTGGCCCATTAGTGTAAATCATTAGGACACCTACTTACACACTAAGTAATTTATTTATTCAGAGTAGCCAGTTTATTTAGTCTGGCATGTTTTAGATGAACCATGGTGACCACTGTGGCACCACTCCTTGGTGGAGAACAGAAAGCCTCAGCGCTATAGAAGACCGCACTGCACCTTTATAGTCTTCCAGCGCTCATGCTAGCTTCTCAGACAGTAGGAGACACTGTTGCAGCTGCAGAAAAGCAATTTTTCCTGCTGATGTCCCTCATTTCAAATTCAAGTTTATGTTTCATTTCATCCCCAGTCTGCCTGAGACCCTTGAACAAAATTTGCATGAATCTCCAATTCATGAATTGAATCGTCAACATAAAGTGATTGTTATTTGCAAACAGTGTAGGATTTGGCTAGCGCTCTCATTTAGCGCGCACACATCCGCCAGCAGACTCTAAATTGACGAAAACCGACTTCAGAAGACGTCTGCAGGAATACCACGAAGAAGAGCACCGCATTACTCCTCCCAGGAGGCCTTCTACTCATTCACTCAGCCTGGCATTTATTTATAGCCCAACAGCCTGTTCCAAACCACCAGCAGGCATGAATGTGTGCTCGAGAAGGTCAGGAGGAAGAGCTATGGAATCTGATGTTCCTCAAAGCCATGGGCGCGTTCCAAAACTCTAATTGATGCCTCCTTGGTTCCTAGAGCTTATGTCCTTCAGCCATCGCCTGGAAATCGATCAAAGCCCGGCAGCTTTATGGATGTATCAACTCTCTTAATGCGCTCTGAGGAATCATGGGGGCAGAGTAGTAGTGTGAGTGTTGCACAGCACCAAGGTTTTGTGGATGTAAGATGTAACCAATGTGTTTGGTCACTGTCTGTGAGGAGTTTTGCATGTTTATTGTCAATGTCTATGTAAATGAGTGAGTGACTTAATGGACGAGTATGTTTATATCCACCTAATGTCCGGTCTTACTAAGAGATAGCGGATCCACGTGACCGTAACCTGAATGTAACACTAATGGAAACAAAATAATCAATCAATCAATAACGGAAACAAAATGGACTAAATGAATTATTCAATATATAAGCCTGTGATCTTCACACACTGGTTCAGGCCTTGTTTGTGCCTTTTGTTTCCTTGTGGCACCATGAATAAATAAAGGATCTGACTGATGCTAATATAGTTAGTAAGTATGTGCAGTGTTGTGTAGACGTCTGTAATGAGTGTTTCTACCAAAAGTATGTGAACACCTGACCATCAGCTTGATGGACATCCTGCTCTAAAACCATGGGTGTCAATACATAGCTTCACCTTTTCTGGGAAGGCTTTTGGCAAGATTTTGGTCTACGAGAAGGATTGGCTTACTATTGACCTTCCAGTTCATTCCAAAAGTGTTAAATGGGGTTAATGTGATTACTTTTTGCTTGCTACTTTAGTTTCCCCTCACCAAACTCTTTGAACTAAATCTTCATGGACCTCCCTTTGTGCACAGGAGATCAGACATGCTGGAACAGGAAACATCCCTTCCCCAAACACTTGCCACAAAGTTATATCTGTTAGCAATGGGTATTGCTGAACCACCTGACCTCAATAATTAAGACAGATGTTCACTTGCTTTTAGCTGTATAGCAGCACAAGTCATTAACAGAGATGCAAGGAATTTCAAAGAGTATATAAGGAACTGAATTAAGGATGCGAAATGAAAGAAACGGGATACCCTTTAGTCCCCTTTCCTTAATTTTTACTGATGCACGCTTACAACGCTCTCAAAAAAAAGCCCAGCCTTGTTACCTGCTGAGCCTAAATGAACCAACGCTTTGATTCACCTCTTCAGCGCAATCTGCACAACACAGCTAATCAGAACTGACGAGGGGGAGGAAGGGGCTGCCAATTAAGAGGCTTCGGTTTGTTGTCAAGTTCGGAAGAACTTAATGAGTCATGGATAAACACGGCGAGACATATAATGAAACAGATTTGCATCAAGAGCTTCGAATGATTAGGTTTCTGAAACCCAGACATAATACTTCATCAGCGGATGATATTGAGAGCCAGTCTAAAGAGGCATCGGATATCAAAACACACTTCAGTCAGATAGTTCAGAGCACGGCATAAAACGAGAGGACCCGCTGCAAGCCCGACCATAGCCTGATCAATGAAGAAATAACATGACTGCCTGAGGGCTTTGGAAGCCTTTTCAATAAAATATATATAAACCAGCCTTTGCACACAACATCAGAAAGCCTGTTGTACCAGGCAAGAGTGCTGCTAGCTGCAAGAAGACCGCAAGTAATGGAACCACATGGAACCACTAGTAGTGCAAAGACCACTAAGATTGTGTTGGGTATATGCATATTTACACCCATGGCTCATGGGTAAACATGCTTTACCAGCTTCAGTCATTCTTCAAAATCATGGTCAGGATTCTTTAATACCATCAAGCATTGTAGGTGACACCCAGTGCTATTGTGTTGGCAATGTGAGATTATGCAATGTGCTAAATACAGGCAATATAAGCAAAAGTATGTGAACACCTGACCATGAGCTAGCTCAGCATCTTGTATGTGTCCATAAAGCGATAACAGCCAGCAATCTTTTCGGAAAAGCGTTTCCCAAGAATTTGAATCTTTTGTAATGCCATTTGTGTTGTCAGACACTGCTGTTGGTCAAGAAAGACTGGCTCAGAATTGACATTCCAATACATCCCAAAGGTTTTCCCAAAAAGTATGAGGGACCTTTAGCTGCAAAACCACTTTATTTCTGTCGCTTTGGAACAAATTGTCCGACAAACTCAAGGACAGGTGTTCACATACTTTAGCCATATAGAGTATATGTATCTAATTCCTGGGTCTTTTAGGCCAGTAGTAATATTTATATATTTATAGTTATTCATTACTGTGCTCAGTGGCTGAAGTCATACCTGCGTGCCTTCCTTCTGCCAGAAAACTGCAGGAGGTGGGTTGCCTCGTGTTCCGCATTGAAAAGTCACAGTCTGTCCTAAAGCTGAAGCCTGGTCCTTGGGCTGAAGGACGATCTGTGGTGGGACTGCAAAAGAAAACAAAGTTTGGGATTGGCATTCTTGTTAAAGTAAAGTCACCTCAACCTTCGTTGAGCCAAAACATTAGGACCACCGATGAATGCCTATTTCGTAACAATTGTGCAGTGATGGTCAGGAATGAATGCAGGGCTGATGGTAGTTACTTGTAGTATATGTTGAACACAGCAGATGTAGGCAGTGTAAAGACCTGAGTGACTTGATAAGATCCAGGCAGCTGTTTTGAGTTCTTACAGACAGTAATCCAAAAAGGGACAGGCTAAGAACAACTGAAAGGTTTATGTCCTTGATAGGTTGCTGCAAAGATTCACTGATACCAGAACATGAAGGTTTTGGCATCTAGTATAGACCAAACAGAAGAACTAATATGGCTTAAATTGCAGATTATTTTAGTACTGGTGATATCTCTGAACACATATTAGGCAGGTGGTCCTACTGTTTTGGTTCATCAGTTACTTTGGAGATGAGCTGAAAGTTTGGGTCTTGAAAAGTGCCTTACCTTCTGAAACACCAATGTTACCAAGCATAGCCGAGACACAGCATTTTAGTAAGTGCTGCGTTTTCCAGTGCTGCTATTCTGCATTTAGGTGGTTTTATAAACTGGAATTGCTGTTTGTCCAACTGGGACATTGCACTCTAATGGCCAAACAAGGTATACAAAAGAAAAACATGGGATTCTGAATGATACATGAGTTCACAAGATCTGACGTACTGTAAATTGTGTGTGTGCAACAGGTTAAAATAATTGCAGCACCCTGTGTGTGTGTGTGTGTGTGTGTGTGTGTGTGTGTGGAGTGTGCGGTTTTAGCAGTGAAGACGAAGCGTACATTAAGACACATTATAGGTATTATTGTCCCCAAATGTATAAAAGGAAAGTTAAATTTATTTGTTCTTTAATATAATAAGGTAAAAGGCATAAATGGTGTCTTGCAAACATTCATGTGTCCCCAGTGTTGTCCAGAAAATATTGTTTTACAAGTTCCCAGAGATGATCTGCAGGCTCTGAAATACCCATGGTAGCTTTTTTACTATTACTTTATAAGTCACCAAGCCAAGGCTCGTGTGGGCTTTTGTTTTGATAAGCAGACACCCATCCTGCTGCTCAAGAAATGTCACAGCAGGCATATAAACACAGTAGATTAGGGTGCAGAGGGAGAGTAAGCATGTGTGAGAAAAAATATAGACTTCCATAACAGTCTAGAAAAAAATCACAAAAAACTATCACATGAAACTGAACTACCACATTATTCCAGTTGGGTAAAGGATGCTCAACAATTTAGTGGTAAAATATTCAGATGGACTGAATATTAGAGCAAGTTAGAGACAAACCATCAAAAACAGTCCGATTTCCACAGCAACCCAAAGACAAAATACATACTGATGAGAACACATTTTCACATCGTCAGATTTGACCAGAAAACTCAAGTATAAAAGAACATGTGACAAGATAATTACCAGAAATCTAGTGGTACAACAAGCAAAAACTGGACACGTATTAACAGAGTACTCCAGGGATAGATTGTGGAGGGAAAACAAGGGACATAGCAATCCAGAGAGTGAAAATAGCACAAACTGATTACCAGTGCAATTTAGAGATAACAAGAAAATGAAATAGTGGCCTGATTACCACAGCAATCTTAAATCAACCAGGGAAAACTAAGATTCAGCCATTTAGTACAATTCAGTAATCCAGAGAGTGCTCATTAAAAATGCATGGAACCAGTTACAGCAACAATCTAGATACACTATATGGCCAAAAGTATGACACCTGATCATACTTGTTGGACATACCATTCCATGGGCATTGTTATGGAGCATCTAGAGACAAAAATCTAGAGACAGTAATCTAGAGACAAAACAAGAAGGAAACTAGAGACAGATTACCACAGTAATCTAGAATAAAACAAGAAAGAAACTAGAGACAGATTACCACAGTAATCTAGAATAAAACAAGAAAGAAACTAGAGACAGATTACCACAGCTATCTAGAGACAAATCAAGAAATAAACCAGAGACAGATTACCACAGTGATCTAGAGACAGAAAAAACTGAAGAAAAATTAGCCTAGCAATTCAGGGACAAAACAAGAAACAAATAAGACAGATTACCACAGAATCCCAGAGATAAAGCAAGAACAAAACTGGGGATGGACCAGCAAAGCAATCGAGAGACAAAACAATTCATTTTGTGTAATCATTTCATCTGACAATGACGTCTAAGAATTAAAGCTCGGGCCACAAAGACATAGAAAAAACATGTAAGTAATGAAACATAAAAGTAAGAGGACTGATTTGAACAACAATTTGAAAAACAAGTGAGGAGCGATTAACACAACAATTTAGGGACAAAGGAACTGGAAACTGATTACCGCAGCAATCCAGAGACAACAGCAGTAACTGTACATCAGATTTAGAGACTGAGATAATGGGCCAGCCACAAACCCTTCCACTAAAAGATGAAATATTTAGGAGTTAACCTTGGTCTCACCGCCACGGCTCATTTCCCATTCCGCATTCCATGAAGGATGAATTCTGTATGACAGAGACTGTGGGGCTGTTTTTAAATCTCATCATTGGGTCACTGCTCAGTCATGAGAGACTTTCGTCTGGTTTTAAATGGATACTCTTATTCGCCAACATAAAAACAACAGATGTCTGGGCGGCCAAGCCATAATCTGGAGGACATTAAATCATTTTTAAGGTTTGCCCAGCAGGGCACACTTTAAGAAAGATAACAGAGATTAGAGCCTCCAGTGAAAGGAAAAATAGGACTTGTTCTCTTTTTCTTTGAAAGCATTTGTGCGTTGGTCTGCATCTGCTGATACTGCTGTTGATGGATTATAATTTAAACTTGCATCTCAATTTCACTAAAATACAGAAATCAGATGATAAAGAATGAATTATTGTTGAAATAATGACCACTATATGGTTAAATGTTTGTGGACATCTGACTATGAGCTTGTTGCGCATTTCATTTCTAAACTATACGCATTAATATGTAGTTGGCACCGGCTTTGCACCAAAAAAAGACTTAATTCCATTTGGCACGGTTTTGTATAAGACTTTGCAGAGTGTCTGTAAAAATATGTGTCAATTTGGTTAATAAAACACTTTTATTAACCAAATCAGGCACTAATGTTGGACAAGAAGACCTGGGGTTGTGGTGGGTCTGAATCATTGAATGAAAGGCAGGAAACACACTGGACAGGTCTATCATGGTACAGATACACACACACATTCACACACCCACTCACACATAGGGCAATTTTTGATAGCTCCAGCCTGACTGCACGCCTTTGGACTTGTGGGAAGAAACCCACATGGTCACTGGAAAAACATGAAAACTTCACACAGAAAGGACCGTGGTCTCCCGGCTGGGGCATCGAACCCAGGCCCTTCTTGATTTGAGGCAACAGGTTATTGACAGGTAACTTTTATAGTTCCAACTGGGAGGAGACAGATGTCTTAACAAGGTTAACATTGTCTCATGTATTTATATTAGTATACACATTTGGTCCTCACTAGAGCTATAAACTAGCCAACACACACACATACACAGACAGAATTTTCATTAATAATTTGCCTTTCACTGTGCTTCAGTTTGACAGCAGTGTTTTACTAATACCCGCAGACACAGTAATCCATATGCTTTACCACGAGCTGCATGTAATGTGTGTGTCAGTGAAAGACCATCTGATAAACACACTCCTTCCGTCTGAGTACACTCAGATAACACTAATGCCTCCTGACAGGCTGAAAGAGTCGTAATCAGATCAGCTTAATGGAAATCGAGGCTGAGCATATGCATGAACCCCTGAATTCAGCTTTCTGATTTATAATTTATGAGAGCTGCAACGACCAAATCTTTCAATTTAAAACTTTAAAACTGTGAGTTATTAAGGCCTGTCCATACAAATTATTATTATTTTTTAATTTTTGTTAACTGTCTTGTCCTGGTCAGGGTTGTGGCAGGTCTGGTTCCATTGTGAAACAGTGGACACAGGACAGGAATACTCTGGACAGAGCTTCAGCCAATATCCATTGCCAATCATGTCTGTTTATTCTTTAGCTTTGCCCTATTCGCAGAGATTTTTTCTGCATTCTCTGAATCTTTTAATAATACTGTGGATTGTAGATGGTAAAACCTTGACCCACTCTTGCTTGTAAATGACTAAGCCTTGCTGTAATGCTTTTTATACACCAGTGTTTTTAGAAATCCTTTTCATAAGACTTTGTATTTGAAAATGTAAAATGAAGATTCTATGTTGACTAGCCACAGCATAAAAACATAATATATGTTTTTTTTTTATAACACTGTATTCTTGTGGACAGGGCTTTAGTGTGTGTGTGTGTGTGTGTGTGTGTGTGTGTGTGTGTGTGTTTGTAACTTCATTGTAACTGTATTTTCTGGATGAGCGTATACCGTGGACCTGTAGCGTGGCTGAAGCCTCAGTTCTTCCCACGCTATTTTCTGTCACACACGAGTACGTCCCCTCATCCTCCTCTCGCACCTTCAGCAGACGGAGGCTGTTATCACTGCGGATCTCGAATCTGCCCGGCCAAGAAAGAGAACGAATCACAGCTTTGTGGTGTGAAAAATTTCACATGCACTCACACATCAGTTTGTTCTTTCTCTTATTGTTACCTAGAAAAAAAAAGCTTGGACTTCACAGCAACGTTTAATGAAAGCAGGATTGTGGTTGTATTTCTGTGCCAGTTTGTAAATCTTTTACTATCAGTAACAGTTAGTAAAAAGTTATTTCTTTATTTTATTTGTCTTTAAATATGTTTATGAACGTTTATTGTAAATTGTGTGTATTTAAAGATTAAAAACAATACATGGACTGGGCTCACCCACTCCTGCTCCTATTAGCAGGCAATTATATTATTACAAAAAGGAGCTATTGCCTCTCTGGTAGTTTTAATGTGCATTGCGTCCAGTCATACTGGTGTACTGCATCAATAACAATAGATGTCCTTAGATGTTATAGATGTAATATTAATATTTTACTTAAGGACCTAGATTGCCCTGAGTTTTACTTTCACTTTCTCTTTCTTTTCCACATTAAATAATCATCTCAAGCTTATATAAACAAAACTGAAAATCTCTAAATGATGCTTAACAGGTCTTTACTAACAAACTAACAGTTACTGTGAAGCACAGCACAACTACCGTAGCTAGAAACCTTTCTAAAGTAGTACTATATATGCTATGCTTTATTGATAAGGTCTGACAGCTGTCCACAAGATTTTTAAACATCCCATTTCAAAGCCATGTGCATTAATGTGAAGTTGCTCCCACACCCTTGCAGCTATACTATTACTCTATACTACCCCACTCCACCTAGTTAAGGATCCCCACAAGAATTTGGATTGTGTCTGTGGGAATGTGTGCCTATTCAATCAAAAGAGGTCATTTTTAGGCCAAGCACTGATGCTGGAAGAAAAGTCCAGGTTTGCAATCAATTTAATCTCAAATGTGTTCAGTGAGGTTGAGTTCAGGCTCTGGGTAGGCCACTGGACTAAAGCTTATGTGCTGGATACCCGTGTCCACGTACTTTTGGCCATACTGCTAGAGAGTAACCTTTTTCAAAATCCTTTTAAGATTGACATTTTTAGCAAGCTTTGGAGATTTCTGAGGGTTTTTTGTTGTAGTACTCTTTGTGTGCTCTCAGTATGATCTTTGCAGGACACCCATCAATGGACTGTTTGTGTTCAAGAGTATTTTCAGGACTGTAAAGTGGACTGTTCGTGTCTAAGAGTGTTTATCATGAATTAATATTACTTTGAAAATAAAAAAGCCCTTATTTTTTTCAAAGGTCTGTGTCCATGTTTTCCATTTAAAAATTGGGCACATGCACCCAAATGGAGCTTTTTTATGGTTTCACAAAAGTCTTATATCTTATTTCTGACCTGGCACGAGGAAGCTCTCCCCCTTCACGGCGCCAGCGGATGGTGGGAGCAGGATCTCCATGGACGTCACACATGAAGTCCACCGTCTCCTCCGCCAGCACGATCTGATTCACCGGCCTGCGGATGAACACTGGCCTCTCTGCCGACACATAAACACATTAAAATGACAAACCGACAGACTCATTCGCATGATACACGGTTTTTAAAAGTGAAGGTTTTACCGAAGACCACCAACTCGGCCGGATCGCTGTCCCTCTCGCCCACCATGTTGGAACCAACACAGACGTACATGCCAGCGTCACTCTTCCGAGTGTGAGAGATCATCAGCTTACCACCACGCATCTGCAACAACACAAAGCAATCACACGTGTGATGCTTGCTAACAGCTCCACACTGAGGAATAACAACTAGCTCCAGGATTACAATCAGCCCTCTTTCTTCTTCAGGCAATTTACTTTCTGATTAGAATGTGACATCCAAAGCTGTAATGACGATACCACCTGTCCACTGCCAGCCTGCACTAACAGGTTCAATTTATTGCCAAAGTGTTTCTCAAAGATGCTGATGCACAAGCTCTGAGCTAATCCTGCCAGCATCGAGAAGCAGGCGATGATGTCATGCCTGATCAGGGGTCAAGCTCTTATAATCACTTGGCAATCAGTGCTCCCTTCCTCCCGCCTCCTACCTTCCTCCACTAAATCCCTCAGAACGGAATCAGCGGGTCACAGGAGACTCACAGAAATCCTGCCGTCCTTGTCGCTCACTCTGACATTGTTCCTCTTCCAGGAGATGCTGGGCTCTGGGTGGCCGCGTGGTGGGACGCACTCCAGCACGGCGGGTTCTCCGGCAGCAACAACCACATCGCTCGGGGCCTGACGGAAATCGTCCCTCAGAGCTGGCACAGACAGAAATAATCAGAAAATGTAAGCATTTTCAACTTCAATCCACGGCTGGGTAATCGCCGTGGCCTGTCGTTTCATTACATAAAAAAGAACAAGACGTATAATATCAGACACGAAGACAGACAGATTTGCACTTTTCCTATGAGCAACTCTTAGATAAAATAATGCATGTCTTTTTTTTTTTTTGATGCTCTCGAGCTAAAGCTTCGGTTTCCATCTTCTCCCGCAGCGTGAACTCTTTTCATAATAGCGCACTTACATTCTGAAGGTACCAGAATAAAGCAGGAGGAACCACGTCAACGAGCCACTTCTGCATCGCAACACTACGTATTCACAAAGAAATGAACCGAATCTCATGGAAGTTCTTTTCCAAGAAACTGATCAAATGAATAAGGAAAAGTCTGTGCTGTTAATAGCATGTAGCCGCATTGTAGGGAAGCACGGGCAGGTGACAATGAATCCACAGGGATGATTGACACATTAAAAGCATATTGTGTGTCCTCCGGCTGGAGCCTAAAGGAACCCTTTGTGCTCCCAACATCAAAGAATTAAACACCCTTAGGAGTGCTTCACTCCAATAACTCCTAAATCAGGTAGAATAAAGATGCACATAGCGATCTTCATACGTGATACTGATGCCTGTGTGTATCCGCTACTTGCAGGTGAAAAGTAGCAGTTGGCAACTGCACAAGTGTCAAGGGGGAGTGTGTTAGGTACAGCCCTTACTGGTCAGGGTAGGGGTCTGCAGCAGTAAAGGAGATACAATCGGGGAATTGGATAGGACTAAATTGGGAGTAAAATGCATCAATATAATTTTTTAAACAGTTAATATCTGACTTATTGCTTTATTGTGAATGCCTGCTGTGAAAAGCAATAAAAAGTAAAAATATAGTACAGATTTAGAGACCATTTTCAGCAGTCGTAAAATCAATCATTTCAGTCTGTAACAGTCCCCCCCTCCAAAAAATAAGCTCTGAGATCCTGCTGCTCATCCTGCTGTTCTTTGAATTTGTATTCAGTCTGTTCTTGGTTAATAATTACGGATCTGCTGAGGACTAGCACGTCTGTGATTCCTCAGCCCGTCCACGCTGATCGTGATTCCCAGAAAAGCCACGATACAGGCATCCCTGCTTCCACGTGTTACAACCTCTATCAGAGATAAACGCCAATTTTCATGCGTCGGGGCAAAATCTTTCTCACATTAGCATCCATATTGCTTCTTTCGGCGTGTGTAGATTTGTATCCGTGTAATGAAGCATGACGAGGCTTAATCTAATCATTTAGTGTTTGCAAATGGAAATTGACTGAAAATTGAACCGGGCGTCATTAAACATCAATTGAATACTTAACTATGAAACAAATGCAGCAAGAGCGGCCACGGTATCAGACCTGCCTGGCTATGCCTTCATTTCATCTGTGGATTATCCTGCGTATTAGCGACACTAATCTCCCATTAGCGCAAAGGTTTCTTCTTCTCATTTTCCATTATTAATGCTCAGCGTTACCCTGAAACTTCGGAGAACGCCACCGAAAGTTCTGAAAGTCCGTCCTGCTTTCTGAAGTATGAATATTCAAATCCATCCAGCAGGGACAAATGGCAGGGGACAGTCTCTCAAAGCAGTTCATTTGTCAGATCGCATGGCAGCATTTGAAGTGGTCATCTGTCAGCCGGTGGACTGAGAAACACACCAAACCACCGCCGATACACACATAACTCCACGCCACCCCTCATCTGCCACGCACAATCTGTCACACTTCTTCTTACACTGCATCATTTCCAGATTTTAGTAGCTTGATGAATTCGATTAAAAGAGTGTCTCCAGTTCACTGAATACTTCCAGTAAATCCATAAAAATAAACAAACTGGGATTTTCAAATGACATTTTAAATGACTGAATATTAATTTTTCATGATTAGCCTAATTGCATATACTTCCACAGCATGAATTCATTACAAATGTACACATTTTTTAACTTAGTTTTTATTAACTCAGGTTCATCCAAACCCCTGCTAATAGGGGCTAAAGTATTCAGCCACCACAAATTCATAACAATAGATACCAACAGTTAAGGGTCTATTTGATAGATTTACCGTTTCAAAGTTTTTCAATTCAGTCTCAACTTCTGGCCAACAAAATTAAACTATTTTTTATTTGTCCACACACGTTTTCTTTTAAGGCATGATGTTTGACTTTACAGTACCGTTTACAGACAAGCAATGACCTCACTCAGGGCTGCAGTGGTCCAGATGCTGAGTGTCATACTCCAACATGGGTCTGTGGGCTTGGGATACATCCCAATGTAAATGATAAATAAACAACTTGCCTAAACTGACCAAGGAGACAGTGGTAGCCTAGTGGGTAGAGATTTGGACAATCAGTCAGAAGACTGTCGGTTCAAATCCAGACTCTGCTATTCAGCTGCTGTTTGGCCCTTAAACCTGTCTGCTCCAGGGGTGCCGTGTGATGGCTGACCCTGTGCTCTGACCCCAGCTTCCAAACAAGCTGGGATATGCGGAAAAAGGACTTCATTGTACTGTACACATAGGCTGTTATAGGTAATTGTATATTAATGCTCATGGTTTTAGAGCAGAATGACCAACCAGCTCATGATAAGGTGTCCACTTACATTTGGCCAAACAGTGCAGCCATTCAAGAGGAGTTAACTGTTTAGAAATATGTTTAGAAAGAACGAAGATAAGCTGAGGAAGAACAGGTCTTTTATTCTTTTATAGCCACGAGCACCAATAATGTGACCACTCGAGTGGAACATTTATTCAATCTTGCATTCGTGCCCTTGGCAGCAGAAGTCACTGCTTCCCTTGTGGTTGGAAACCACTGCTGACCAAGTGTCCACTCTGTTCCTCTGGTCATTCTTCATCATGGTTCACTTGCACAGAAAAAAAGTACAATTTGTACTTTATTGTGTGTTGTGTGTGTGTGTGTGTGTGTGTGTGTTTAAGCTGTGCAGATGTTCCTGAATGCAGCTCAGTGAGTTGATGACACCAAGGACCCAGAGGCTAGAAAAAGGAAGGCAAGAGTCGTGTGCTGCTCTGACATCTGCCCTACCCAGCAACCCCTCCTCTCTGCTGGATCCCTGGAGGAGCAGTGATATGTGTTATCTTCTTCTCTGATTAAACGGCCGATTTTGAATGAATTTTAATTAACTGTACCAAAATGATCCAGCAGGAATCTTTGTGTTTATCTGTTGTTATGGAAAATCAACAAATTAAGAAAGCAGTGTGTAGAAATCTAAATAAATAATTCCAATTATATATAAACCACCGTGCAAGTTTTGATTGAGATCAACAGATAAGCTCTTTACAGGGGACGTGGGGTAAGGTTGTTCTTCGGAACAGTCACTGTCCATAAAGTCATCATAAGTGATCAAAACTACTAATCCTGTCGCTCCTGTTGCTGTGATGAGATTTGAAACTAAACAATTGATGGCTACATCCTAGTCCACATCTCAGCCCTGTTATCGGCCGGCCGGGCAATAATTGTCTTGTCCAGGGGAGGGAGGGCAGAAGGGATTCTGGCCTCCGCTGGTTGATCGATGACACCTGCACAGAGATGGGGGATAATGGGGATGAGTGCGTGACTCTTTGTGTGCAATACGGATTTCCATATAACGGTCATTCACGGTCAGTAATCCGGTACTTAGATCCGACCAGATTGGGAGGAAAATTGTGAAGAAATGAATAGAGAAACACAATGAGTGCAGTTGCCTTTAGACGGACAGTGGTAGCCTAGCGGGTAGAGCCTTGGGCTATTAACTCAAAGGTTGAGAGTTTGAATCTCAGCTCTGCCATGCAGGCACTGTTGGGTCCTTAAGCAAGACCCTTAACCCTCTCTGCTCCAGGGGCGCGGTATGATGGCTGACCCCAGCTTCCAAACAAGCTGGGATATGTGAAGAAAGAATTTCGTTGTACTGTAGGCCTGTATATGTATAAATGACAAATAAAGACATTCATTCTATTCTATTTGGGGCAGCACACTGGTGCAGCAGGTAGCGTTGATGACACACAGCTCCAAGGTTTCCGTCTGTGCAGGGTTTGGCATGTAACTGAAATGTTGACTTGTTGAATTGTTTCTATCTTACATTCATGTCTATTGTAAATGCACGTAGAAGTGTCCGATTTTCTGCAGTAGTGACCCGTTCAGGGGGTATCCCAACCTCACAGTTTTGTAAAAAGAATGAATAAATGAATAAAGAAATAAATCTGAAGTTCCATTGGCTCATGTGTGGAATGTAAAGTGGAAAAAAATACCCTAATATGGATTCATCAGAATCTCCCAACATGAAATTGGGGTCTGTGTGTTTTCTACAAATACAGTCTACAGTGCTGGTAGCTGCTGTAATGATTAGTTGGATATTTTTAAATGAGATTCAAATAAGATTCACACAATGTGGATTTGTATTTAAATAGACTTCTCTTTCAAAAAAGGGCTAACATAGGATGATGGAGTCATGGGTTATGGACCAGGCTCTAACCGAACCTCTTTATGGCTCATTGGTCTTGATCTTTCAGCGAGATTACACAGGATTCACATGTTCAAACAACAAAGTCATTCAACACACATATCAGCTCTGTGAAAACCGTAACTGCCCCCTCGGTTGCTTAATCAGCAAGTTCGGCCAATGTAATGGGTGGAACAATATAGCTAATTGAGCACAACCAGGCTTGATTTCAGCCAGTGCAACTGAAAATTGTCTCAGGAGGGATCACACTGCTGAAATTATTTAATAGGCTCAGTGACAACTCATTTTGGAAGTCACAAAGCATTCCAGGGAAGAGAATCTGTTTACCGAGGCACCACCATTGATTGGCGTCTTGGCTTGGGTGTTTTACTGCATTGCACCCAGTGATTATGGGAAAACCTGACCAAGTGTGATTTTATTTTTTAGGATTAAAATATAAGTAAATAAATATAAACAATGCAAAAAACAATCTCCTGTACTCCTACCTGTACTATATGGACAAATGTATTGGGCCACCTGTGAATTCATGTGTTTCAGCCACAACCTTTGCTAACAGATGTAATAAATCAATTCTATAAAGCTTTGCAGCAACAGTTTAGGGAAGTCCTTTTCCTGCTCCAGCATTACTGTACCCCTGTGCACAAAGGCAGCTCAGTTTAAAGGAACTCCAATGACCTGCACAGAGCATTGACATCAGCCCCACAGATTTGGAATTAACCGGAACATTAATTAAGGCTTTCTTGACCAACATGTAAGTGCCAAGCTATACAAAGGCACAAATTCCCACAGATACACTTCAGATAGAGTCTTGTAAGAATAGAATAGAATGCCTTTATTTGTCATGTATACATATACAGGTGTACAGTTCAATGAAATTATTTCTTTACACATCCTAGCTTGTTTGGAGGCTGGGGTCAGAGCGCAGGGTCAACCATTACCCCTGGAGCCAAAAGGGGTTAAGGGTCTTGCTCAAGGGCCCAACAGTGGCTGCATGGCAGAGCTGGGATTCAAGCTCTCAGGATTGATAGCCCAAATCTCTATCCACCATGCTACCACTGTCCCTAAAGCCTTCACACGGGTGGCCGTTGTTAAAGCTGAAAAGATCACATAGTATGTCATTACTACATTGTGTATAAATTTCAAGTAGATATACTGTATACACTTAAAGTATATATAAGTGTATGCTTATACATATTTACGTAATATTTTTGAATAAATTTTGGGTTCTAGGATGCAAACGACTGCAGCTTCGAACATCATCAAATCACTTTTTTTTGTTTATATATATACAGTATATACGTATATATATATAATACAAAATACAAAACACAAAAAAGGGACTGAATGCTTGTGTATCCCCTGACTGTTAATGCACCACTGTTGTCCCCACCCACTGTTGTCCCCACCCACTGCTCAACTGCACACCTAAATTAAATCTAGCATGCACAAGCCTTGGTGAACAAGCAATGACAAGGACAGGCTGTTCTGAGACGTGCTGCATTTTTCAGGAGACAAGAGCCATGCGTAATTCATGAGCTCTGTTTAAGGAAGAGTAAGCAGCCACTAGCACACTTACAGTTTATCTCCAGCTGGCCCGTAACGTCCATGGCAGTGCCACACACATAGTGAAGGGGAAGAGCTACACACTCGACCCCGTCTTCACTCCTGTCTCTTGGCACTGAGCCCAGACACAGCAGAGAAGACATTGACCCATTGTCTAGCCTCTCCTGTTCACTTCAAGGTACAGAAAGGCAGAAAACTAATCCCCACAATGATTTTTTTAGCTGTCCAATATAGTGACAGGAGAAATGGGCTTTGATAACAACCGGTCAGGTCACATGACTTAACTCAAAGACATGAATTTCAAAGAAAGTAGTCTAAAATATATCGCAATGTGACTGACACAAACATTCAAGCTTTTATTATTCAAGAAGACTTGTTTTATTTTTTATTTAGCAGTCTTCATTAACCACTTTATTCTGGGTCAAGGTCATAGTAATCCAGAGCCCAGCCATTCACCTAACAGGTGATTTAGAGTAACCACTCTGCCTACTGGCATGTTTTTGAGTGGGAGGAGAGTGAAAATACTCAGAGAAAACTTGTGTAGAAATTGGAAGAATATGCCAAACATAGTAAACCATAAATAAGAAATACTGACAGGTAATGACAGGCTGTTATACAAAAATAATCAACAGCAGGTGGTGTGATGGCCATAAACAACCTGAAGGTGGTTATTTATATCATGCGAAATTCTAGTTTCTGATTGGTTGGCAGGTGTGCATACACTTTTATAACATGTCATCTATTAATATGCCCATCACAGGGCAACACACCTACCTATTCACAAATGTACCTACGTCTACGGACAATTTAGAGGGAACAAATGACTTTACATGGTTTTGAAAAAAAAGGAAACTGTTGTATAGGAGAAGATGCAAAATTCGTAACAAACAGTGACCAGAGATGAGAATCACCCCAAAGGGCCGATGTTTTTGTGAGGCACCCACTCTACACTGTTTAACCCTGTGTCATTTATTTATTCATTTTTACTCACACCTTCATAATGTCAGGGTCAGGCTGGAAAGACCACCAAACCATCATAAAGCAACACACACAGATCATCCTCAGGTTCCAAGATTCTGTAGGACACTCACTCTACCAGCCTTGCCACCATATCTTTCTGTACTATTTATTTATTTATTTTTATGTACTGTTTAAACCTGGGAAGCATCATGGTAAGCATGACGCTGTTAAGGAAAAATTCGTTTTAATGCTTAATATAACCTGAATATTAAGTGTTATGCTGCTTGTTATTAAATCATTAGTCCTGTTGTTGCTTGAGGTGTGTCTGGGAATCTAAAGTACAGAGATAAGCTACATTTCTGTTGTTAAGCTGTTGTAGAATGTTGTCAGCAGAAAAGAAACAACAGTTAGCACAGAATTGAGCTTCCAAAATCCAACACCCAATGTGATATGACTAGAGCAGTTTAGAGTCCCACAGTTCTGTTCCTTGTTCTTCTTCAGACACACTGCTGTAAGAACCCACAATCATGCCAATAAATACTCCAATCCAGTCAACTGTAATCTTTGTTTTACATTTACATTTTTGGCATTTAGCAGACGCTCTTATCCAAAGCGACTAACAGTTGTGACAGTATACAATCTAAGCAATTGAGGGTTAAGGGCCTTGCTCAAGGGCCCAACAGCAGCAACCTGGCAGTGGTAAGGCTTGAACTGGCAACCTTCTGTTTACTGGACCAATACTTTAACCACTAGGCTACAACTGCCCTGTTTTCTTTTATCATCTGATCTTATTTTTCCATGACAACATTAAAAGGAAAAACCAGACAGAAGCCAGCAATCCATCACATTGCAACACACACTCATCGATTTAGCAACTTGCTCACATCAAAATACAATATACAATTTCCAGTCCAGCTTATGGCTGTTTTGGAAGGTGGGAGGAAACCAGAAGACCCAGTGCAAACACTGGAGAAAAAAATATATTAAAAAAAAAGAAGGAAAAATGTTAACAGACAATGACCAGAGGCAAGGTTTAAGCTCAGGTCCCGAGGAACCATGTTTCTGTAGGGCATCCATTTTACCAGCTGATGGGTAATAAAAAATGAAACAAAAACAGTTCCTAATAGCGGGCTCAGAGTGTTAAAACACCAGTACGCATGACCCTATTCAATCATGAATGCCAGGACTGCCAATGCTGTTCGGCTTGAAAGCAGATCGCTCCTGAAACCAGCACAGCTGATTGACAGCTAAGTGGTGACTCAATCTGAATCCCTTTCTCACCAATGAAAGCAATTAAAGGCCACTTCTGTAGTGAAGCCTCACACAGGTTGATCCCATTTCAAAAGGCCAGAGCGGCTTTCTTCTCGGCCTCCTGTAGGGCTCATGAAGGGACACTAAATGGCAAAGCCTGTAGGGTGGTACATTATTAACGTGGCACCGGTGAATTGTGGCACGGTTCTCTTTCTATTCGGTGGCTTTATTTACATTCAAAGGGCCACAAAATAAAGAGCTTTTTTTAAACAAAACAAAACAGACCTCATACCTACTCAAGTGCATTATTTATAACCTTTAAAACTTCAGTCTGTCTTTGTGAAATGCTGGAGCAGATACGTGTGTGGGTTTTTTTAAACAGAAAAACAGCAATGTGGCATTTGCACACCTACCCGAATGACCAATCGAATACCGCAGTGAGAAACCGCAGTGAGAAAAAGCAAACTGGTTGGACAAAAGATAGAACTGAGGTTTTGTTGGCAGGTTGCAGATGGCTCAACAAACTTAAAAAAAAATCCTAGGAGACAGGCGCTTCCAACAGTGGATGAATAGGAAAAGGATGTAGAGAATATAACTCTATAAAAGAACTGTTCTTGGACAACAACCATCAGCCATCCTGAGGGACTGCAGCTTTGTTTTAGCCCTACTATAGAGCATCTCATCAAGCTAATCATTTATTTATTTGGCGGAACCTTTTATCAAGACACTTGCAACCGAGGAACAATACAGTGCAAGCACAAAGCTAAGCTGTTAATGGATACGAGATCGACTTTCACTCTGCTCACATTATTAGTTCACTGACAGGTTTTAAACCTTTAAACTTTCAACCTCTAAGAATTCAGTACATAAAAATTCAAGAATATGGTATTTAAAAATGCTCTTTTATTTTCTGTCCCATAATAGTAAGGGCACAAGTGGGTAGATACACGTGGGATTTCATTATTGGACTCTTAAGTTGCATTTTTAAATTTCCAGTGATTTAAATAGAAGGTTTAAACCTGTCAAAAATATACAAACATAATTTGAACAGAAAGATGGCGAGAAAACAGACAGCGACGTTTTGCAAATCATTTTCTACCTAAAATTCAGTACTGTACCTGTACAACAAAACAGCAGAGGTACTGTACAGTACAAATACAGAATGTTCAATAATTCAACTAAAACACATTTTAAAAATGGGACAGGGCCATGTTTACCTGTGTTACATCACATTTCCTTTCAACAATGTTCTGTAATTGTTTGGGACCTAAGGATGTCCAGCATTTCCAAAAACAATTTAAAAGGTGGACTCATCAGACCACGGCACACAGAGACATTTAGCATCAGTCCTTTAAAGATGACACTGAGACTGGTTTTAAATCAGTGCCATCCAAAGGATTAAGAGTCAGTCACTGGCATTCAGTAATAGTTGCTTTTTTATGTACCGAGATTTCTTTAAAAACCTTTGAACCTTTCAATAATGTTATGGACTGTAGATGGTAAAATCCCCTAATTTCTTGCAATGGTGCGTTTGTTAAACTGTTAAGACTTATCTCGCATGCAGTTTTTTTTTTTTTACAAAGTGGTGAATCTCGACCCATTCTTGCTGGTAAACATTTGTCAGTGCTTCTTTTATACCCAATAATGTGATGCATGCATTAAATTGCTAATTTGCATATACTATAAAAATCAATACAGTTAAAAAGGTAAAACGTCAAATATATGAAGTTTGTGATGTTTTTGATTAAATACCTGTAACAGATCGTCTATAAATAACTGCTTTCTGTTTTTATCAGCATTTTACCTTGTTGTGTGTTTACATTAGGGTCATTTTCCACAGATGGTTGGGTCTTCAAACCTTAACTTGTATCCACTATTAGGTTTGAGATGCAGATAAGTGGACATTAACAAAGCATTTTTATTAATGCAGTTCTTTATTAATGTACTCGGGAACTTTACGCTTTTACCTTTTTTTGAATAATGTTTATTTTTTACTTATACCTTTTACACATAAAATCTACACTTTCTATGACTAACTATCTAGCATCAAGCAGACAGTATTTTTTTTAATTAGTTCATCTCTATACAGCGCCAACATTTATTTACCATTATTTTTTATGAGGGCAAATAGTTCATCACAAAATCTTTTTTTTAAAAGTCATTTTTAAGTATATTTGGAATCATGTGCTTATAATAAAAAAATATTTTAAAGAAGTACTTGTACTTTGTGAAATTCTGCCACCTCAGTTTATTACAATCAGGCCAGATAACTGGTAATAATTGGACTGATGATTACGGCCACTCTGGGGCACTGTTCATTTATGCGATAAAAGCAGCCCTAAAAATATCAACAAGGAAGGTGGCTAACTGATGATGTTGGAGGTTGTGAAATGTTAATGTAAGTCATGATGCCAGTACATATGATGTATTTAGAATTATTTTCCCACATTGCTGCTGCATTTTTGTACATTTTTGTACATTTTACTTATTAACCAGATACACCAGATACACAGGGTTGTTCAAAACTAGTGTGTGTTTGTCAGAGTTTACAGAAAAGCTGAGGCTGAATGAGATGCTAACAACTGCTGACCTGGAAGTAGTCTGTAGAGAGTACGCTGGTTGGAAGAGCGCATGCTAGGAGAAATGCTGGCGGAGCAGCGCACCAGACATCGAACTGAGCTGAACAGATGTGTGAGTTGATGTAAAGCCTCAGGCTAGTCCCCAAACTAGCCTACGTTTTTCATACACTTAATGGACAGTTTCACTTTATGAAGGTCACACGTCTACGTCTACTGCATGCATATTAGGGACATTGTGATTGACTTAAAGTTGTTCTGCTTAGAGGTGCAGCCGTGTAGGTGGTGGTGTTGGTGCCGCACAGATCGAGAGACACAGAAAGTGAGGGGACCTTATTTTCAGCTATTCTCTGTGTGGAGTGTGAATTTCCTCTGTGTACCAGCGTCTATGTCCAGGCTGTATTAACACCTAGAACCCGGCGTTCCTAGAATAGAACTGCAACCCTTACCAGGACAAAGTGAATAATGAATTAATGTATAACACTCTCTGAATAGCCTCTGTATGAACTGAGAAACTGTTAACTGTGTTACATTACATGGCCAAAAGTATGTGCACACCTGACAATCAGCTTCCCATTCCCACTCCTGTTCCATTTTAATATCACGTACAATAATACAATTCCTTTTATGACGTTATGCTTACACGGCATATAAACAACCCCCTTATAAGCATCGCGCTCTTAGAAGGTCTAGGCAAGGCACAGGGAGAGATATATTACAGCTGCCTTCAGAGGATCATTGCTTCTTAATCCAACACTGATAGCACCAGCGACAGTCGGCTCAAAGGACTTTTAAACAAGTTTGATTATTTTTTTGGCTGTCCCACTTTATCTTAATCCTGGCTCAAAAAAACACTGCAGTTGTGCTTCCACAGACAGACTCATAGTCAGGGCTTTGAAACAGATACTGATTTCCTCCTACACACAAAACCTGGCTGGGAAAAACCTGAAATGATTAATACATTCTGTCAAAGCCAATTTTACAAAGCTCCACAACTTGATTTGAGCTTTAGTTTGTCTTTTTTGCATGATCTGTAAAGGTATTAAAGGAACTAGTGAATGTGGATCGCATTCATCTCTATTCATTTCATTTGGAGTTTGCTCACCTCCGCAAAAACACAATTTAGGCCAATTACCTACGCTGTTTGACTCACCATGTTAAAAACGCTACTTTGCTAATAGCACCATCAGAATGTTTAATCTCAATAATAAAATTGCTGACAAAAACAGATGTGAAAACAATCAATTTGACTCACTGAATAAGCTGCTTGTAATGAAATGTGTTAATTATCTTGATCTTTTTTTAACTGACAAAATTATAAGGGCGGTATGATGGCTTGGTGGAGCGATCCGGGACATTCTGTGTAGAGTTTGCATGTTCTCCCTGTGTCTGCGTAGGTTTCCCCGAAAGCTCCGGTTTCCTCCCACAGTCCAGTCCCCCTTGGTATATATATATATATATATGTGTGTGTGTGTGTGTGTGTGTGTGTGTGTGATTGTCCTGTGATGGACAGGCGTGTTTTCAGCCTTTCCCCATGTTAATTGTATCCACTGTGAACCTAAATTGGATAAAGTGAATGATGATAAAATATAAATAAACAATCACTGATCAATGTGATTGTATTTTGCAAATATAAATACATTTAGAACTTGATGCCCACATCACCTTTCCTATTTATGAGATTTTGTAATAGTTTGGGAACTGAGGACTTTAATTGTTACAGTTTTGCAAGTTGAATTTTTCTTTATTCTTTCTTGATACGAGACTTCAGCTGTTCAGCAATCTGATTGTATGATGCACCATACATTTTCAAGAAGAGACAGATCTGGACTGCAGGCAGGCCAGTCAAGCACACACACATACAGAATGAGGTTTGGCATTGTTTTGTTGGCAAAAACCATAAAAAAGATGGGAAAACATGTCGCCATAAATATGTATGCCATAGTGTATACATTTTAAGCCCCCTGATATATATTACGAGTGATCTTTAAAAAGTTTCCGCACTTTTATATTTTGGTTGGAAGCGGTGAGGGTGGGAGGAGTAGTAATCGGTCGTGTCTGAGAGACTGAGTGATGCTTACAGTCCGGATTTAGCTCCATCTGATTTCCACCTTTTTGGACACTTAAAGAAGCTTTAAGGGACAGAAGATATTTATGTGATGATGTGAAACCAAACATATTTTTTTGCTGATGGCATTAAAAAGTTGGTACAACACTGGAAAACTGCATTTATGTAAAAAAGTGATGTCATCTATTTTCGAAATACTTAATAAATAGTTTTAAAAAGTGCAGAAACTTTTTGAAGAACCCTCGTATATTATATTTATATATGTAGTTGATCAGTGAAACATATTCAGAATGTGGCTTGGCATTGAGATGATAAAAAGAACTTTGACTAGGTGGCAGCATATAGCACATTGCTCCAAAATGCATATGAACCCCTTAGCATTACTCATGCCTTACTTTACAAATCTTCTTGGCAAAAACAGACTCCCACACCATGACAAAGGCTGACTTTCAAGTTGCATAGGTTACAATCAAGATTGGCCTTTTTCTCTTTGGCCAAAAAACACACCATCCATTATTTTATACTCAACAGACCACAACACATGATTCCACTTTGTGTCAGTCCATCATAGATGAGTTTAAGCCCAAAGAATTCCATAATGTTTCTGGATGTTATTGATATATGAAGCTCCTAGTTAAGTGTCCACATACTTTTAACCATGTGACAGGCATGGCATAGACTGGCAGCTCTGTATTGTTTCCCTAATCCCAAACAAAGCTTAAAATCTCCCAGGCAAACTGATTTATCACCCAGCACACTGCTCACATACCAAAACCTACTTCTGTATTACTTCCATGTACTGCTGCATATTTTCCTCCCGCCATGGATTCACAGCCTGGTAAATGTAAACAAATTTCAAAAGCGATGCATATAGGAGGAGCATAAGAGGAGAGGAGGTTGAACCGCGAGCCCACATGCTTCCCTCCCTCAGCTCATAGATCACCCAGCCAGAACGCAGGCAGCAGGCCAGCTCTAATTAGCATATGAATCATAGCTAACGGCATGCCGACAGGCAGCAGTGTACCTCGTCCCACTGCTATGACCTCACTCTCATGATTTCATTGCCCACAAGGGCGAGCACTCAATTTAAAAATGCAGTACAGTGGGTCTACAGTGCTGTGCCAATTAGGTGGCAGGTGCTGCATGCATTCGGAATGTATGCTAAATTCTGGGCATTTCAGGCACTTTTGTTATTTAGAAGTGACATATTGTGTAAACGGTAATTCACAGTTACGTTTTAAATGATGATTAATGAATTTAATCAACTAATAACAATTAATGATCTCATTCCTTAAACCTGATATGTGATAAAAAAATATGTGCCCAACTGATGTGCCCAAGCTGTTCAGCAGGGGTGGGGTAAGATGCAGATTGTTAAAAGAAGTTCTCTTTACCCTGCACTTTAAAGCATTTTCTGTGCCAAATTTAATGTTACTCGCTACAACTGAGACGACTCTTTATAAGTGTACTTGGGACTCAGAATGGGACTGAGTCCTCTTACTCCACGACTGGCTGTTAGTCCTGTTTGTGTGGCCGATATGTCTGGCTGTCGCAAGTGTCCATGTGGATTAATGGGATCCAATAGTCTGTGGTATGTTTTCTTAGCATACTTCCTGCCCCTATTACCAATTAACGCCACAGCCTATTTAAGTATTGTCTCTGACTATTTGCATCCCTTTATGGCAATTTGCCACCTCACAACCTCAATGTTATTCTGGTGTTTCTATTAAAGTGGCCGGTGATCATGTATGCATATATACACTCATAAATACTTTATAAGGCATATCTATCTAGTATGTAGATTCATTGATCATTATATAGGCTAGACCTACCATACAGATAAACTGTGAGTATACAATCACTGACTGTAGCCCATTTGTTGCTCTGTACACTTTGTCTCCCCCTATACCCCATCTATCAATTAAAAAGGACAACCCATTTGATCCCTAAATGACTAGATGATGAGTAGTGGATCATTCTCAGCACTGCATTGACGCATTAAACGCATTAAACGGTAATAACATGGTAACAACGTGTGTGTTGTTCTGTTATGAGAGTATCAGGCGCAGCAGTGTAGTTGGGATTTTCAAATGATTAAATGTACTGACCTCTTTATTAGGAACACATTCCCTGCTAGCACTTGTTGTTTCTTTTTTTTTGCTTGATGTTAATCTCTAGTCTTTTATCAGTGGACACTTGATCACATGACGCTGCTGGATTAACATTTTAAACTGGGGCAATATTCAGCTTCCAGCATTGACAGTGAAGTGATTAAAAATCCCAACAACACTGCTGCACATGATATAGCACCCAAATAACAGCTGGTCAGTGAGGGTCCCTTTAATTGATAAATGGGGTACCAAGGGTTACAAAGTGAACTAAGCAACAGATAACCTACAGTCACACAAAGTTCATCTGTATTGTAGTTCTGGCTAATCAATGAATGTATAAACCAGATAGGTGTATTTAATAAAAACCTCAGCGAGTGCATATTTATGGTTTATTGAAACCCTTGTTAAACAGACGAATAATTCTATTGCAGCACTTAGCTTTTCACATCTAAGAAGCCACAGACTTTCAAGGTGAAATGATTCATTCACCGAACTGATGCTGTGATTGCACTTCATGCTTCGACTACATTGATCTGCGGAATCAATTACTCTAATGTTACCATGAGCCACTCTGACATCATGGGTTCAAAATAATGGATTAAAATACACAGCTGTCTAAAACTGGGATAAACTTATGATATTAGCTTGTAAAATGCAGTCAGGTAACACAATTTTAAGAGTAATGCCTTCCTTTGTTGTGCAGCTTGTGACATCATGGCACAGTATCCTACACTACAAAACGGTACAGATCCAAACCCAGGATGTACGTTTGTACACGGTGTCATAACATGCAGGAGGAAACAGACTAGATTGAATAATATTATTTTGACTGGAAAGCAGATGTCACTTTTCCCTCAGTACAGCCACTGAATCTGTAGAGCAACTGTCCAGGCTGTTAGTGAGCTGGCATAATAGACCACTGCACCAATTAGAGCAGAACTCATAGCAAACCACTACAGAATGGTTTGGTGTTTTCGTCTCAATCACTTCTCACTTGGTTCATTGTTTTGCTGGAGGTCCCATGACCTGTGACTAAGGCACACATTTTAGACACTGAGCTCCACATTCTGCTTCGTAATGCCTAAATAATTCTGACTTTACTGTGCCCCACTCAGATTCATGGCACCCAGGGCCTTGAGCAGCAAAGCCACCCCAAAACATCATTGAGCCTCTTTCATGTTTTAGAGTGTGTAAATACAGAGTTGGTAAGCATCCCAGAGCCTTGAGCAGCAAATCCACCCCAAAACATCATTGAGCCTCTTTCATGTTTTAAAGTGTGTAAATACAGACTTAGAAATAAAGTTCTTATGTTGTTTTATTACAGCTTTATTAGAGCTAAAGACCAATTTGGACTCTTTGTGTGTTACTTGTAAAAGTGGTTTTTACCATGGATTCCATTTTTATTCATACAATGAGGGATGGTGCAACTTGAAACTGTTGTTCTTTGAGCTTGAAGGTCCACTTGGATGTGTTTTAAGTTTAAGTTTTGGTTCTTTCTTGACCATTGGAACAATATGTCTGTTTGATCTTGGGTCATTTTTTTTCTTTTGCAAGCACGTCCATAGATGTTGGCTACAGTCCTATGGGCTCTAAATGTCTTAACAATATTGGCAGCCATGATCACAGGAACAATACACTCTTTAGATATGGTGATGTAGCTTTTACTTTGAGCATGCTTGGCTATTACATGATTTCTTATCTCCACAGATCACTCGTTGTTTTTCTTTTGGTTTACTGTATTCAATGTGTAATTTCCTCCTTTTAAACGAGCACCGTAAATAACAACAGTCTGCTTATTATATCACCATGTTCAATTATTTACTTTAACTTTCACAGAGTAACAATAATTGTGTACAAGCTAAAATATTAAAATGTTTTGCAGAATAAGCAAGACTTTAATTACTTTCAAAATGGTTCGATTTTGTTCCAGTGCAAAGCTAAGTCACACATGTATAGATGGCAAGAGATTTAATTTAAACACTTTGGGAAGGAAATGGTGATGAAAAACCATGTGTTTATATAATGCAAGCAATAACAATCAAATTGTTACATGAAAAATCAAAACAGGACATAAAGACGAGACTTACTGGCCACTTCCAGCGAGGCATTGCGACTCACTGCCTCTCCAAGGTAGTTCCGAGCAACACAGGTGTACACGCCCTCATCCGGCTTGCTGCGACGGCCGTGTACGATACGCAGGAAGAAAAGCGAGCCGCTAGGCAGCAGCATCCGATGCGAACGTGGATCGTCTTTGGCCGTCTCCACGTGCTCTCCATCTTTATACCACTCCACAGTTGGTGTAGGACGACCCTCAGCCTTGCAGTTTAAAGTGGCTGGTTCGCCTTTAGACACGATAAGATCAGACGGGTTCTCCATGATACGAGGCGAAGCGTCCTCTACACGTGATCGAGAGCCTTTGGGAAATCAAGGAAGTGAAGAAGAGTTTTATTATTCTAATTTGACTACACAATCACTAGAGTTTACACAGAATAGTACAAAACACATCCAGTGAGCAGCAGTTCTTGGCAAATAGGAGGAACAGCAGAAAAACATTTTATTGCATGTCAGAATTGAGCTAAAAGAGCAGAAGCTCACATGACGTTCTCAACCTACCAGCCAAAAAAAGCCATTTGAGGCTACAGTGGGCACAGGCTTACCAAAACTGAACAATTAAAGATTGCTGTGAGAAGTGGCTAGAGATAGAGATAGTGTTGTAATAGGGTGGGTGATGTTTAATACACATTCATTATTCTGTTATTATTGTTTACCATTGATTTATCCTGGTCAGGGTCCTGGTGGGTATGATACATTGGGCTAAAGTCAGGAAACACCATGGGCAGGTCGCCAGTCCATCACGGGGCGGACACACATGTTCACACACATTCAAATTCACACTTAGGCCGATTCTTAGTAGCTCCAATTGGCCTGACTGCATGTCTTTGGAAACCTGACCACCTGGAGGAAACCCACATGGACACAGGGAGAACATGCAAACTCCACACAGAAAGGACCCTGGCCACCTGAGATGGGAATCAGGTCAGGTAACAGCACTACCCATTGTGCCAACATCGGTGTCCCCTTATAGTAATGGAACCTAGTCTGAATGCCACAGCCTATCTGAGAGTAGTTGCTGACTATACTTTTCTATACTAAACTATATAACTAAGTGCCTAGCTGCATCACTTTATATTTATTTTGTAATTTCACTTTGTTAACCCTGACATTTCCAATAAGTGCTCAGTGGGTTTCATTTATCCCTATTATTGGACACAAAAGAATTTTATGATACAAACAACTACGTCCAGAAAAGTTTTAAAATTCCAAATCACTTAATACTGACGAACACAACAGAGATTTTGACTTCGTTCGTTTCTAGCACCACTCCCGCTACTCTTAATGCTATTTACTATCATGCTGCCTGACAGGTAGTGTATCTTCTACAGGTGTAAATGCCTCAAAGTCAATACCGCAGTATTTCAAACAGGCATTTGTCCTGAAGTTAAATGAAAGAGAAGCAGCGGGCTTCGGATGACTTCAGCCGAAAGTGGGAACGGAGCAGACGGTTAATGGCTAATGATGGACACAGTCTGAAGAGCTGATGCATCAGCAACTAGTGAGCTCTCTGAGAGTCCGAAAGCCAGACAGAAGAAAGAAGAAGTTAAAAAAAAAGCTGACAATAATGCCGGGGGTTTGGCACGGTTGCCGTCTGAGAGGGAGGCTCGGAAGACCGACCGCCCGCTCCCTCTCGGGACCGGATTGAGATGGAGATGAGATAAGAGCCAGACACAGACACAATCTATCTCATAATATTCCAGGAAATGCGCGCACCCGCGGCCGTCTGGGTCATGTTGCTATGGCTTTGTGAAGAAGTTAATGACATTAAAATATAAGTACGGAGGAAATAAATTTAAACACAGTTTTCATTATGATTCAAAGATGTTTAATGTATTGGCTGGTTCATTTAAAAAGAATATCAAATTTAAAAAAATCAGCTTATAATTGGGCAGGTCATTAAACTGTGTTTATATGCAACAAAATTTAATAACACACACACGATTTAATTAAAACGAGCAAGCGTAATTATGTCACACAGCGGCCGGTATAAAATCAATTAACAGCACAGACTCGCACAACAAAGGTAGATTATAAAGCCACACCAGTTGCTAAGAGATGTATGAAATTAACAATATAATATAAATTATATTCCTTCAGCAGTTTGGGAAAAGGCACAAAGCAAGGTCTATAAATACTGCAGACCTCAACCTTTTTTCTCTTAGACCCCCCTCCCACACACACCCCTGTGGTGGAAAAAAAACAAAATTCTAGAACCCTCTTGACACGAGTTATGATATAATTCTTTAGTAAGGGTGACAGAAGGTATTGTGTTCTTGCTCATGGGAAATTCGAAGGATCCCAGATGAAGGTATAAATCTTGGTGTTTTCTAAATTTAGTTGATATAGTGGGTTTACTTCTGGTGAACTGGTGGTAGGAGCTTCCTCACCTGAGTCTACTTCAATGGGATCTACATCTACAACTGAATCAAAATCATTGATAGTCCATCCATTGACCGTGACTTGGTGGAGTGGCACTTGAGGTGGGCGAATCAAATATGTGTCCATTCTCAAAGACCCAAAAATAGATTTCTGTGACATCACACGAGAGGTCTACCTTTCCATCACGTAATTATTTTTTACTTTTCTCAACCAAATGCAACAGGACCCCCTTCTAGGCTCACTGAGGCCCCTTAATGGGCCCCGGCCCCCTGATTCAGAACCACTGTGTCATTCAGCCCCTCTGTGACCCTGGAGAGTGCCATGCCCCTTTCACCAGAAGCACTTTCAGTCTCCAGCCAACGCCCCTTTTTGTGATTGGTAACTGCCTCCATAAAGGCACTGAGCTTGTTGTCTCAGACAAGGTTCAGCTGAGCATAATTTAGCCAGGGACCAATCACAAAAAAAGGGGCGTTGGCCGGAGACTGAGAGTGCTCGCGGAGAGAGGGGCATGGCACATAGGCACTCTTCAGGATCACAGAGGGGCTGAATTCATGACACACTGCATTAAAACATGCAAACCATGGTTTGACTGAACACAAGTGGAATAAATTGGAAAGCTGATTGAGAACCAGGCCTTCTTGTCCAATTTGTCCAACCTCACTAATGCTCATTTGACTTAATGAAAACAAGTGTCCATAGACACACTTCAAACTCTTGTGGAAATCCACATATCCTTCATATGTTTATAAGGATGGAGGCTGTTATATCAGCAAGAAGGGGCAACTCCATAATAGTGGCTATATGAATCCAGAATGCGATATCCAAGACGCTTATGGTCAGGTGTCCACCTACTTTTGGACATATTTGGTGTACTGAATATGACAAACAAAAGTGGTTGTAAATTCAGCTGCTGGTAAATAAATAGTTAACATTTTATGACTTACTGGGCTTTAGCAACTTCACCAAAAGTTCTGGTTTGCCTTAGAGGAAGCTTAATGTTGAAGATGTCTCTCAGTGCTCGGGAAAAAGAAACATTTGTGACAACACCTAATTGGGGAGTGCTGGGTAATTATTCTTGTTGTGTCTTAGAAATAAACCCACAGTCTGACAGCTCAGGCACAGACAATGGTCCACAGCTCTCTAAAAACACATAAATAGCATTAGTAAGTGTTTTCCTCCTCTAAAGGCTTTTAGTAAAATTTGTCAGACAGCTCTGTTAAAACACTTTCAACAATAAACTTTATTCAATTAAAAAAAAACACATGAAAAACAGGCTGGGCCAGTAGACTTGTTTTAGATTGTAGCCTCAGCTGGTTGGGCTGGTCTTTCATTGACTTGTATTGACCCTTGACCTTTTATTGTGTTTTCCATGAACAAATGATCTAATTAAATGCAGGTTCTAAAAATATTATAAAAATATTTTATATAGAAAACCGGCCACTGTGTGACAGTGGAAAGCACCAATCTGTCACTTAGCCACTTCTGTTTTGAAGGTGATAGTCATCAGTTTACAAATTCTTTATAGCTGTCAGATGCACTGATTATCTCCTTGGTCCTGCCCAGCTCCACTGGGGCCGACAAAGTGAAATTGATGTCTAACTTTTAAAAAGAACTTCAGAAAAATGACATCTCATCGGCCGTATTAAGAGCCTTGACGCCTTTGTGATGGATGAATTCCAAATCCAAGATAGATCAAATTATCGACGTCCACAGGGAGGACCTCTGCCAAAGCCCCTGTCCCTGTTTTTAAATTATTTGTGCTAAATGCTTAAAATGCTGTTTTCAAAACTGCAAACCTGTGTCAATTGTAGATCATAGGACTGAACTGAGAGCTTCTGAAATGCCTGGTTGGAACTCATTAGATCTGTAAAGTCTGGGCACATCACTGCATCTTGGTTTTCCATTAAACGCTGAGGCACTGACTCATTTGTGTCTGCAGTTTATTATTTGTGTGCTATTAGTGAACTCATTGGAATAAATTAGTAAGAGTAAAAACAAACAAAAACTAGGATGTTAAAAAGTTTTATTCACCAGCAGTTTACTCCTGATGATCATGCTGAGTGAGGACAACGCAGCACATATTGACCGTTGATTAATTTTTATATATTCCTTTACCAATAATAAGTGTGGCACGGTAGCTTGGTGGGTAGCACTGTCACCTCACAGCAAGAAAGTCCTTTCTATGTGAAGTTTGCATGTTCTCCCTGTGTCAGCGTGGGTTTCCTCCGGGAGCTCCGGTTTCCTCCCACAGTCCAAAGACGTGCAAATTAGGTGAATTGAAGATACAGAATTGTTTGTGACTGTGTTTGACATTAAACTTGAACTGATGAATCTTGTGTAATGATTAACCTGTCATGAATGTAACCAAAATGATGACGTTAAATCCTAATAAATAAATAAATAAATTATTAATAATAATTACATTTTTCATATTTTTTTTCTGATTCTCTCTTGTAAAAGTTGTTTTAATGTTGGACAATTGTCCTGCAACCAGTAGGTCCAAGTAGGATTAAACTGATAGCCACTGGGCCAGTGATAGCTCAGTGGTTAAGGTACTGGACTAGTAAACAGAAGGTTGCCGGTTCAAGCCCTGCCACCACCAAGTTGCCACTGTTGGGTCCTTGAGCAAGGCCCTTAACCCTCAATTGCTCATCGTGTTCCGCTCATTGTGTAAGTCGCTTTGGATAAAAGCGAAAATGAAAAATTTAAATGTAAACTGGCATGTGCACAGTAATTGTGTATGTAAGTCAACCTCCTTTGGTAAACAAAGGATTTCTACCAAAAACGCAGATACAGAATGTGATCCAGAGAGAGAAAGCAGGATAAAACCTCACAGTGAGGCAATGTGTGATATAAATGTGATATATCTTCTTTATTTTTGTCTATGACATTTTAGAAATGGTGGCACTTTACAAAAACCCACTTGATATTTGTCTTAAATTTCAGCCCTAACCAGACACACATATTCATTGTTTTCAGCACAGTCACTGTTGTCCTTATGGAAAGTGCAAAAACAGATTTATACCTGACCTATAGTCACGTACATTTACTCACACTATAAACAATCCTGAAATTACATTCACACCATAAACATCACATTGCTGAAACTAATTAGAACAGTTGGTATTTATGCATTTTAAAGCAAGCCTGAAAAATTTTTATTCTGCTCAACTGGAAGAAGCCACAACTGGAAGATCACATTAAATATGGTTTGGGGTTTTTTCCCCACGGTATTAACTAAAGCTCAAAACCAATACAATATATATTCAACTTAAAAATTGCAACTTGGAGACTGAGGACATATTGTAAAACCCTAACTCAGTTTTATGACATCATATTAGCATAGTTATTCTACTGTAGTATGTAGAGGTCAGTCAACATACAGACACAGTAGTTGGTTCTATCTTATCATGTGGACTATAAATCTGTTTTTAAGCTTTTGGTGCTCAGACAGACCCAATTAAAGGCAAGCTTCAGTGGAGGCATTACCTTCCTTACTTTCTATCATAAATGGGCAAAGTCATAATTCCAGCTTCTGAGTTCCAGCTCTCCGGGTTTGAGTTAAACGCAGCATTACAATTTAATGACCAACCACTGGATCTCAAGATGCATTTTTAAAGTGGGGACACTCTAGTCCACATTCATTAGGAATCCAGCGTTACAGCAACGGCTGCTGATGTGAGTATTTAATAAGTGTTAATTCTGCAGCTAGCTGTCCACTGGATGTACACAGTGTCCACATTTGTTATAAAGACACAGTGGGATTTTGTGATTGTGCTGGCAATGCTGGCAATGGAAAAATTCGTTATCTAGAGGCCCTCAGATATGGATTGTGTTAGACTCTCCCCGAAGATCACAAGACTGAGCACAAGTGATTTGAGCTGTGTTGTGTGAACAGTTCTAATCTTTAAAAGTTTTGCCATGTGCACTGGGCTTAAAAAGACCAATGATGGTGTCACCACTTGACTGTCTCTGACTCATTTCAGCCCACATACAGTGGATGTGAGAAATCTGCACACCCAAGGATTTGTCTGCACAATGCCAGGTTTTTGTGATGTAATAAAAAAACAAACCAAGATAAATCATTTCAGATTCAACTAAAAAACAAACTAAAATGGTTTAGAGGGAAAAACTAGAATAATGTGGTTGCATAAGTGGACAGTGGTAGCCTAGTGGGTAGAGCTTTGTCAGAGCTGTCAATTGAAAGGTTGGAAGTTTAAATCCTGGCTCTGCCATGCTACCACTGTTGGCCCTTTCTGCTCCCAGGGTGCCGTACAATGGCTGACCCTTCATTCTGACCCCAGCTTCCAAACAAGCTTGGATATGTGAAAAAAAAAAGAATTTGTTGTACTGTACTTGTATATGTATATGTGTATATGAAAAATAAAGGCATTCTATTCTATAAGTGTGCACACCACCTTATTATTGGGGATGTGGCTTTGTTCATAATGAACCAATCACATTTAAACACGTTAAATAATAGTCAGTGACACCCGCCATCAATAACAGTGATTCTGATTAACCTTAAATAAAGTTCAGCTCTCCTTGTAGAATTTTCTTGACATTTACTTTGCTGCATCTTACAGAAACAGCCATGAACCACAAAGAGGGTCTCATTGTTGAAAGGTGTCAGTCAAGAGAAGGGTACAATAAATCCCAGGCATTACATTTACCATGGAACACAATGAAGACGGTCATCAACATCTTGATAACCGTGGCATTACCAGGAACTGGACGTCCCTCCAAAAATGATAAACAGACAAGACAAAAACTGGTCCGGGAGGCTGCCAAGACGCCTGCAGCAACATTAAATGAGCTGCAGGAATTTATTGCAAGTACTTGTTGTGTACTACATGTGCCAACAATCTCACATATTCTTCAAATGTCTGGGCTGTGAGGTACAGTGGCAAGAAAGAAGCCTTTTCTTACAAAGAAAAACATCCAAGCGAGGCCACATTTTGCTAAAACCTACATCAAGTCTGCCTGAAGCATGCACGAAAGTGTGTTGATGAGACCAATATTAGATTTTTTGGCCATAATTCACCAAAAGAACACCACACCAACAGTGAAGCATAGTGGTGGCAGCATTGTTTTCCTTCAGCTGAAACTTAGGCTTTAGTCAAGGTGGTGGGAATTAGGAAGAGTTCCAAGGATCAGTCAATTTTAGTATAAAACCTTCAGGTCTCTGCTAAAAATATGAATGAAGAGAAAGCAAAAGCAAAACCCAAAGCATACCACTATATCAACAAAAGAATGGCTTTACCAGAAAAAGATCAGAGTTTTGGAATGATCCAGCCAGATTCCAGATCTGAACCAAGAAGAGTGGACAAATATTGTTAGGTTAAGATTGTGCCATGCTGAGCTGAGACTCCTACACAAAAGACTGAACGCTGTCATACAATCAACAACAACAAGTGTGTCATCAAAGTATAAGTGTCACACTATTCCTCCTTAAAAGATTTTAGGTTGATTTTTAATTAAATTGTACATATTATAGGTCATTAAAGGTTCATCTTGATCTTACAGAACCCAGTCACTGTAACAGGGGTGTGTAGACTTTTTTATATCCTCTGTACAAGTGACTCGTAAACGGTCCTCACTCACTGCAGGCTTTTAAAAGCCTGGATCATTTTCTAACGCCACTTTTCAGTAAGTCGTTGATGTGTGAAAGCTAAATCTTGTCATTTTTTTGCACACAAATGTGTCAAATAAAGCAGTCGTTTCCTAAATAAATGAAGAGTAATTTGTTTTTCAGAGCACTTTAGGCATGAAGCTCCGTTCTGCATAGCGCTCTAACAGTTTTGATTTTATATGTCAGCGGAGAATTACAGGATGATGCAGTGTAGCAAAATTTCTTTTTTAATGACTGAAGTGCAGGTTTTTTGTTCTTTTTTTTCATGTGTATTGTGTCGAATCTCACATCCTTTTATTTAAACTGACAAGCGTGTTATACACACACCAGGACTTTTTTTGCTGAAGTTTGAGTTTGATTGTTTTTTTTGTGTTTCAGACTATGATCTACCAACTTCTTTAAGTGCAAAGACTACAGGGAGAGGTGTGGGCATTCCCCAATCACCCACTTTTGAAAAGAATGCTTTTTGACTAAAGGTAATGTGGTTAATTATTTTACAGTATAATAATCTGTAGTTAAAAAAGGCAAAAATACTAAGAAATCACAGTATGGGTGTACATAATGCACAAAAAATCAAATGCTTTTTAATTGTGCTTTATCTTGACATTACAATGAGGTAACTATCACATCATACCCTCTGACTAATGGAGTCACCTTGTGTATGATTGACACGTGTGTATGACCTGCATTCCTCTTGTTAGAGCATGTCTGGTCATGCAAGACTAAATCATCCTTGGCTGATTAGCAGTAACTCGTACTTACAGTTTAAAATTTGACTTCGTAGACCAGAGTTCAAGTCGCAGCAATACCACCAGTGACCCCACATTTGACCATATCTGAAGAAGAAAAGGCCAAATGAATGGTCACCTCCTTGCCGCTGCATCAGCAACTCCTACTGTATGGTTGAGCTGGCAGCATAATACAAAGAGCGTAGCGTGATCCTTTGTCCCCGTTAAAGCTCTCTGTAGAAACCCACAGCTGTTTGATGAAAAGAGGGACGGTTGGCTGCACGCGTGTCGCCGGCGAAGTGTGTTAGCTGACGACCGTACTCGGCCACTGTGGGTCACTTGTGTGCAGTGGAGGGTGCAACAGGATAGTGAAACAGGAAATCAGACAAAAGCAAAACAAAAAAAGTGTTTTTTTCTCTTTTTTTTGGCTTGTCCAATTCCTCTTGATGGCCAAGGTGGACCGTGCATTAGCACACTTCTTCAGATACGACCAGCTAAAGCACTTGACCAAAGAAACAGCAGAGACTCGAATCAGGTGGGTTAGCAAAATAGACTGGACCAAAACTTCTTGATTGAGTTTCTTATTGTTTTTGGTGATTGATCTTATTTATTAGATACTGTTTTCTTTTTTTTCTTCAAGAAGGCAGTTGCTCAGTTTTCTAGAATAGCCTTTCTTAACAGGTATGCCATCTGTAATCATCAGATGTGCCATCAAAAATATGCTTGTTTTTTTCTATTTTATTTATGCATTTTCTCCCATTTTCTCCCAATTTAGTGTAGTCAATTTGTCTTCCACTGCTGGGGGATCCCTGATTGCAGTCGAGGTGGGTATATTGCTGCTCATGCCTTCTCCGACCCGCTTGCAGCCCTTAGCCGAACCCTTTTTCACCTATGCACTCTGCACAGGCACCTCTCTTTCTGCTAATAAGGGTCCTTACACAGCTTTTTAAGACCCCACCCACATAGTCTGGTCATCCCACCCTAGCAGAAACGTTTCTGCTGCAGGCACTGGCAATTATGCCCGCTAGATGGCGCCCAGGCGCTGGTGTGCTAGCGGAATATCCCACTGCACCACCTGGGCATCCCATCAAAAATATTCTTACTTTATTGAAAATTCCAAAAATGGATAGTTACGCAGTTTATCACAGAAATGCAGAATATTATTCACTGTCAAAATTTCTTACATGCTCTTTTCTCAGTGTCAGTGAGCTGATGTAAAATAGCCAAGCATTGTGTTTTTCCTTCCAAAACAATGCAAAACACTAACAGAGTGTCACACAATGCATGCAAACTAGCATGGAACGGTTTTTGAAAAGAAAGACTCCAGAATAAGATAAGTCTGTGTCTGAGCTATCAAATTCATAATCTAGTGGTAGGTCAGGAGCGCGGGCAGTAGAGGCCAGCAGCAAAGAAAGATAAGACAGTTCGATGACAGCTACTTGTCAAATGGTTTTATCGTTACCAGGGTTTCCTGTTGTCACACTTACCCCAGCTCTTTCCTTTTAATGACCACTTGTGTGTATGTGTGTGTGTGTATTGGCCGTCAATGTGATGCAGAGTCTATGTTTTGTATTACATTTTAGACTGGACTGACTCGAGAGTATGTTATATATTAAAATAGGTTAAGAAACGCTGCTAGAATCTCCTACAAATGACTCAGAATCATCGCACCTTCTAAAGCGTTTCACACACATCCACCAGCAGGGCAGAACAAACGGGGATTAATGTCTGGGCCTTGAGTGCTAGAACTGAACTTCAATTGTTGCATCAGAGCTTTCACGCAGCTTCGCTGGAGCGTATAACCAATGCTGGTGCAAGACAAACGAGAAGCTTGAATGTTTTCCTCAGCAATACCCCAGACAAGCTATATTTACACTGTGGCAATGAGCAACTCCGTTATGCAGTGCTTTACTGTAATTAATATTAACAAATATTAGAAAAGAGGCTCTTGCCTCCTCCGCAGGGTACGGATGAAATCTTGTTAGACTAATTGATTATGAAGACAAGGACCAAGGGGGGTTGTATTTCCAAAGAGGTTCACTTCAGACTTATGAAATAACAGGAAAACTGCTTAGAATCAATAGACTAGAACATAAAGCACAATTTACTGGCACTGATCATATAAAATACATGGGAAGATGTTGTTTATAGGAACAAGCAGATACATTATATATCCGAAAGTGTGTGGACACCCCTCCTAATGATTGATTTTAGACATTTCATCCACACAAGTGCATAAATCAATTGTATATTGATACTGATATCACTTTACAATTGGAATGAAGAAACCCCAGTGGCTTGCACATAAGCCAAGACCGTAACCCCAGCAAACCCCTTTGGAGTGAATGAAGACATTGATTGCAAACTAGGGCGTCTCTAAAATCAGTGCCTAACTTCTCAAATCTACAAATGTAAAACACTCACTCACTCACTTTCTTAACCGCTTATCCAATCAGGGTCGCATGTGCTGGAGCCTATCCCAGCTTTTCAATGGGGGCAAGGCACACAGTAACACCCTGGACGGGGTGCCAGTCCATCGCAGGGCAGACACACATACACACACACACATACACACACACACACACACTTATACACACACCCATTCACCTATAGGGCAATTCAGTGTCTCCAATTAACCGGACGGCACATTTTTGGACTGCAGGAGGAAACCGGAGCTCCCGGAGGAAACCCACACAGACACAGGGAGAACTTGCAAACTCCGCATAGAATGTACCCAGACCGCCCCGCCTGGGGATCGAACCCAGGATCTTCTTGCTGTGAGGTGACAGTGCTACCCACCGAGCCACCGTGTCGCCCCATTCAGTGGTAACCTTTATTAAAAAACTAAATATGCTCATTCTACTAATGTGGAAACAGCAAATATGGAGATCACATAACTGATGTTTATTTTGTTTAAAGTAAAGTAAAATTATAGTATTTTGCAGGTAAACAATCATCAACAGTTATTCCCAGCCTTTTCTGAGATATATATAAGCTGCTATGTCTGATAACCGTAGACCGAAATGCAGTATTGTGAAATTAAACACAGTGACTGTGACTAAACGAGTTCTGGTCACACTGTAACAAGTCTAGTCAGGCCACGTCCACAGTCATTTTCATATCCACAGGAGGACTGGTGCGGAAAATGATATCTCTGACATATAATGTCCGGCTCCACCAAATGCCATTTGTCATTTTTTACTCTGTTACAAAAACGGTCCATTTCATCACATTAAACTGAATGGAACAAACCATGCAGGATCATTTTGTCTAGAAGAGTTGTAAGTCCTCAAATTTAAAAGACTTCCAACTATATATGGCATGATTCATACTATCACACAATCTACCAGAAAGCAGCTTAATCTCTCCTTTTCACATTACACAAATTAAATTGATAGAATGAACAGCATTAAGGGATAATTGACCAGCGAGAACCAGGTATTTGACACAGATAAGACTTTAAGAGTACAGAGACCTTGCCTATAATAATAATAATAAGAAGAAGATGTGCAGATTAAGCACTTCACTCGTACTGGTGACATTGTTAGGGCTTTACTTGCAAGTTGCCATGGTATCCCAGTGGTTGGTAGAGAATTGGTAAGTGGTTGCTGCTTGCGATGGTATTCCAGGTTGTTGCTAAGATGTTGCTAAGCAGTTTCTACAATATTTCAAGTAATATCTCTAATATTGCTAGCTGGTTGCTATGGTATCCCAGTGGTTAGAAGAGAATTGGTAAGTGGTTGCTGCCTGCGATGGTATTCCAGGTTGTTGCTAAGTTGTTGCTAAGCACTTTCTAGAGTATTTTAAGTAGTTGCTGGTTGCTATGGTACCCCAGGTGGTTGCTCAGTCGTTATTAAATGGAACAAGGCTGTTCCAGGTGGTTGGTCTGTATTCCATAAGACTGTTAGGGACAGGGTTAGTGTTGCTGGCCTGTTGCTATGGTATCTTTACAGGTTTACTAAACAGAGGAACTGGCAAATATGTGAAAGAAAACCGTGGTATATAAAAGGACTTCCACCTGAGGTAAATTAACGCTATCAAGGTGCAGATGACTGTCAATTAAAAGGAACTGACTTATAAATAATCTGAGCCTCTGTGCCCCCTCTGCTGCCCAAATATGGCAATGCAGAAGGAGACAACTTCAATATGGATTTCAGCCAATCTTATTTAGCAGCTGAGCCACTTTACACGTGTAACTGCAATTCAGGTACCCAGTGTTTCTCAGTGGAACTGGACCTACTATGACCATGACCAAAATAAAGCGATTAAAAATAATATTATAATTTGTATTATTATTACACATTCGTTTATTCATTTGTCTTTTGGTGGCTACAGAAAGTTTTCAAACATAATAAATAGGCCAGAAAGGGTCTTTTATTCTTTTAAACATATCAGCTACCCAGGTGGCGCAGCAGTAAAACATGCTAGCCCACCAGTGTTGACATTTCAAACTCGCAAGTTCAAATCTCAGCTCTGCTATCAGGCGCCAACATGGACATAACAGGCTTGTTCAGAGGAAGGTGGGCCAAAGGGATTCCTCATAACTGCTGCAGTTACAGCTTCTGCTGGTTTGTCAGTGGTGCCTGCACAAAGGCAAGGGATAATGGGAATCGTTGTGTGTGATACCAATCCTTATATGATCCCATAGGAGGCATGTGTTAGTTATGAGTGAAGGTCTGCAGCAGTAGAGGTGAAATATGATCAGGTAATTGGATATGACTCAATTGGGAGAGCAAATTAGATAAAACATGTCAAAAACAACTCATCAGTGTTCAAATTCAAACTTTATAATTGCTGAGTTTCAAGGCAACCAGGATACTTACTTTTTACTCAAAACAAGTCAAAACAAGAAATCATTTATTGCAACAAACAAATGTTTCACACCACCCACGGGACTGATGCATCCACATCCACATCTCACACTTCTTTCATTTAACTGGCAAATAAGGTGTAAGTAAGTAGGATGGACGACCGAAAGCAAAAGAAATGCTGTTGTATTTTTTTATTTTTTCATTGCATTAACAATAACGTCAACAGCAAAAGACCAACAGCAGCGTTTTTAATGTTCTAAATCTTGCAACGTGCTGCAGTTTCTGTCTCTGCTAATACACAGAACCATTATGAGAACGCTGACCTGTACACATAAATTATCACCCACTGCTCTCAAACATTGCCTCAATCAACACTGGATTATTTGCCAGAAGTGCAGAATCAGAAACAAAAAAGCTACACTATGGGAATTCATGAACACCGCTAATTACTGACTTCAGATGTTTCAGTCACATTATTTGCAGTTTCATAGCAGTTATAAATTTGTTTAGTCTGGAGGAAATCCACTGGCCTGCAGAGTTATGATCTCAACCCCACTGAACATTGATTAATCAATGTTGAGTACGAGACTTTTGGTCTCACATTTGACTGAATGTGCACAACTTCTAAAAGACACACTTTAAAATCGTGTGGAAAGCACTCCCAAACATTATAGCTGCAATGGGATAGGGGTGGCTCAGTGGTTAAGGTACTGGACTAGTAATAAGAAGATTGTTGGTTCAAGCCCCACTGTTGCCAAGTTGCCCTTGTTGGGCCCTGAGCAAGGACCTTAACCCGCAATTGCTCAAACTGTATTCAGTCATATTTGTAAGTCGCTTTAGATAAAAGTGTCTGCTAAATGCCAGAAGTGTAAATTAATGCCTATGGTAAGGCATACACATACTTATGGCCATATAGACTTTAGTTGCTCACTTACTCGCAGTTAACAGGTGGAAATGTCTCCATAAGGGGGCGCTATTGGAACAGTACTAGATTTGTGTGCATTGGGCCTAGTCTTACTGATGCTTTGCAAATTATGAAAGAGGAAAGAAAAGAAAATATATATAGCTAATATATATAGTGACATACACTATATACCCAAAAATATTTGGTCACCTGACCTTGTTGGACCTCCTATTCCAAAACCATGACCATTAATATGAAATTGCCTTTCTCCTCTTTTTGAGGCTTTAGCAGCGGGTTTGTGAGGTCGGCACTGATGTTGGACAAGAATCACAATGAATTCCTCCCAAAATCCGAGTTCTCCCAAAAGTGTTCAGTTTATTTTGGTTTGTTTGGGGTTATGTTTGGTTTTCAGGTATTTAAATGTAGATTTCCTTGAAGAAGGTGAATCAAAAACCACAAAGCTTGCATTATACATGTTGCTACTACAGTATTAATGAACACTATAGTTACTGATCGTGTTGTGTATGGAACAGTAGGTGTTCGTTTAACACAGCAAACTACTCTCAGATCTACATGATGCAAACACATCGTCCGGACAAACACACACTCAGATTGTCTTTCTTAGACCCAGTGCAACAGCTACGTTTACTCGATCCCTTATGGCACAAATCATCTGTACCGTGGTTGAGGCTACAACGATGGATGAGCGGCATGATTTATTAGTAGTACAGATGTTCTTTTTGTGATGTTGATTTACCATATAAATCATTTTAAATGGGGTGGATGCCGCACGTTGGTGGTGCAGCAGTGTGCTGGCAGGGGATTCACTTCATTGCAGCAGAAACAGCAGTACTCTCTAGTCACATGGCTGGCATGAGTAATGCAGAGAGTATAGTGTGGCTCTCCAAACAGTTTAATTATCTCTGCAGGAATTTGCCCCAGCCAATGTAAAGATGCAGCCAGTGGTTTCATCCACATCAACGTCCACAGTGGAAAGAGGTATTAAAATTGGGGCAATGCAATTGGGGAAAAAAGTGGGTGGCAATATAGGCCAGCAAAAACATCATACCAATGTTTATAATGCACAGTCTAATGTTTTGCAAGAAATGACCACAGAATCAGAAGCAAACATGATGGAAAATATGGACAAATAAAACGTTCAGTCCTGATTGTAACATCCCAACAGCTACTTGTTACAGCAAGTAATATTAACTTATAAAAACTGATACCTGACACTAGTAAACATAATTTATTTTCTCATTGCTGATCCTGTATATTTAGAGGTCGCCACAGTCGAGCTGGTCCACATACCAGACCGGGCACAGTTTTAACGCTGGATGCCCTTCTTGATGCAACCCTCCTATTTCTACCCAGACTTGGGACCAGCACTGAGAGCGCACTGACAAGTGCGCCTCCCAGTGGTAAGGCTGTTTTGACCATCCCTTCTCAGGCACTTAGCCTGCCCGGCAGATTACACAGCTAAGATTCAAACCCTGGATCCCCAGATCTCAGCATTAGTGGGCTAGCATACTTTACTGCTGTGCCACCTGACACATGATACTAAAATATGATCAGATCTCCAAGTGTAGTATGAATATCATTTTTGGAAATTAAAGCTTTACAAGGTGGTCCTCCCATCTTTCCTGTATGCAAACCAAACAGTGATAATTTAAAATCTAGACATGTTTTACTTTTGCCAAAGCTAATAAATGTATTACCAAAACTTAACATTACATCATGGCTGAAAGAAACAGATATAAAATAAAGCCAACATAAATGGATCAGACAACTGTTGAGAATGAGAAGGATGCTTTCAGGTGATGCTGGACCCACCACAAGCTTGACTAGGATGGAAAGGATGTTTAAAAAGAATGAATGCATACAGAATATGCTTGTGAAAAAGAGGGAAGTGCCCTGTTAGATTAATATCCATACAGTCAATCAACCAAACATCAAAAAACTTTAATCAAACATCAAGTAAACATAATATTTCCCCCCCAGTGACTTGTATTAAAACTTACCTGTGCATAGGCAGATCTGACTTAGGATCAGCAGAAAGCTTTTCATTATTCCAGGTGTCTGATGTACACTTGCATCGAACTTTAGAGCAGCAGTCTGATATCTGCGCGGTTCCTGATAAATAGTTGGATGAACTGTCATGAAGTGCGCAAAGTCTCATAGAAGTGCGCAGCGTAAATGCCATGCAATCAAACGCAGTAACAGTAAAAATTGTACCATGCACACTTGCGTGCATTGTAACCACATAAAGTAGATCTATAGATTCAACACATACTTTCATGTATAAGTGTACTACCTAAAACAGAATCTCTAGATCTTATACAAACTATCATTCATAATAATCCCTGAAAACAGATCTCCAGATCCCAAGCAAACTCTCGTAAAAACAACTACACTGAACAGATCTCTAGATCCCGTACAAACTCTGAGATATAATAACCACACTTAACAGATCTCTAGATCCCGTACAAAGTCTAAGATATAATAATCACACTGAACAGATCTCTAGATCCCGTACAACATGGGTGGAATAACTACACTGAATACAAACTAGACTTTACACAAACAATCAGAACAGATCTGTGGATCCCATACAAACAGTCAGGTATAATAACACTGAACAGACAGATCTGTGGATCTCATAAACACTCTGTAGATCACATACAAACACTAAACAGATCCGTGGATTTCATACAAACTATTCCATACAAACTATAGATCACATGTAGATCCCATAAGACTGATCCGATAAATCAGCTAGAGTAAGCGCAAAACAACGATCAGTAGATCCCCAACCTATCATGTAAACTGTACAGCCAACCGCACTGTCTGTAGAGCAGCTGAAATAAATGAACAACACGAAATGAATAAAGATTGAAGCTCGTATCACGCAGTCCGGACTGTTTTCTTCATTTCAGCTCCGGGTTCAGTAGAACTTGAGGTTTTGTTGATGACTGAAAGAGTCTCATGAGTAGAAAGCGGCGCGTCGGTGCTGATGCTGCTCCGCTCCGCTCAGCTCAGAGTCTTTAATTAAACCTCAGCGCTCAGGCTGCGCATTCACAGCGGCACCAACTAATCATCTTAAAGAGACCCTGCTCCACTCACCCCTCCACCTGTCACCCTCACTGACACCGAGCAACGTACTAGACTGTTCACTCACTGTTCACCACTGTTCATTCACTCACAGCTGTCATCAGCATCCTTACACCAGTCTTCAATGCGTCATCCATGACGCGCGTCTCCTGTCTTTTGTTCCCCTGTACGGGAGAAGTGCTGCTCTTACTTGGAGAAAAGTAAGTAGTCTGGGTAAGGGACAGTTTCTGTCCATTCGTTTTCAAAGAAAGAAAAAGTAACTAAGATGCTATAGGTGCCAGTGCAAAAAAAAATCTTTGGCCCCTGTACAAAAACTACTTTTCATAAATGTAAATATTTATTTATTAGGATTTTAACATCATGCTTTACACTTTGGTTACATTCATGGCAGAAACGGTAGTTACTCATTACACAAGTTTAATATCAAACACAGTCCTGGACAATTTTGTCTCTCCAGTTCACCTCACTTGCATGTCTTTGGACTGTGGGAGGAAACCGGAGCTCCCAGAGGTTTCACGCAGACACCATGCAAACTCCACACAGAAAGGACCCGGACCGCCCCACCTGGGGATCCAACCCAGGACCTTCTTGCTGTGAGGAGACACTGCTACCCACTGAGCCACCGTGCCACCCTCATAAATGTAAGTACATGACTCTGTGTGATAAAGGTTTGTATAAAATGTTATATAATAATAATTACAAAAAGTAAAAAGTATTGGGTGACGCAGCGAAAAAAAAACAAGCCCACCAGTGACGAGATTTAAGGCTTTCAAGTTCGAATCTCAGCTCTGCTATCACCTGGCCAGGCATCTACACAGACATGCAATCGGCTGTGTGTCTGGGGGTGGGACAATGGCTGAACAGGGTTCCTTGTTGTTATTTTTAATATAATTATTACCCTTTCCATTGTCTTAATTCCACTGTGCACTCTGGGGATCTCTGCCAGATGCCTCCTTTGACTCGTATCTCTCACAAAGAACCTCGGTGCTCAGAGAGGACCAAGCTTTTTTTCCTGTCTTTCTCCAATGCAAACTTTAACCAGACAGTAGGAGTCGCTGTTGCACCGGCAAGAGGCAAATCCCCATCCTGCCTTCCCTCCCCACAGACACAGCCAATTGTATCAGTTTTGTGCCCGCCCAGAACTGAGTTTGATTTCGTGTTTTAAAGGTGACACCATCCATATGGATGATCAAGAGTGTTGCACCAGCTGACAACCCCTAATGTTGCTTTATTGTTGAAAGTACCCTAAGCCGTGAGTATACATTTACACAAGTCCTTATATACAGCAGTCCATAAAGATGCAAGTGACCTAATTTTCATGAATTCACAAATGCTATGGGCCTCAGTACGAATGCACTCCCTAACCAACCAAGTGATCTTTGTTTCTGCAGCTCTGTAATGAGAATATAGGCAAATACAATAGAGAATCATTTTAAAGGGTTTTTCTACTGAGAATAGAACAGAAACCCTATTTAATGTAAATTTATTTATAGTGAAATTGCAAAAGCATACTGTGCAGTATAGGCCCAAACCACAATGCTGCAATCATTTGTTACTGTTGATGTCCTGCAGCTGTACAACGTTGCCAGTAACGGCTTTGCAGTAAACACAAAAAAGAAACTTATTTATTATTTATTAGTGGCGTCTGAATAAGCTTTTTTTTTATCCTGATCAGAGTTGAGGCAGGTCTGGCTTCAGGACCCACTGGGCACAGGAAAGGAATACCCAGGAGAGGGTGCCAATTCTTCACAGGGCTTTGGCCATCCATCGAGGCATTCACCCCCAGACATAGCCAATCATGTCTGGGATCCAGGTTCAGATGGGCTAGGGTGACAGACCGCTGTGCCAACCGAGTATGTGTTTAAATAGTTATTATTTTATTAATTTACGTTTTTGATTTATACTTACAGGTACAAAGTAAAAAAAAAAAACATTGTGTTTTTGTGTTTATTTACACTGGATATATTCACTGGACACAGACAAAAGAAATTAAATACTTGTTTTCCCCTCCACTGTATTCCAGATTGAGGGTCTAGCATGAAACTGATTTGTCACCCCCCTAAATCATCACATAATAGTGCAGTACATCACTGTAAGGAATTATGGGAAATAGATACTGAATCAGCCTGAATGAGCCAATCATGTGTATTTGAATTTTACATGCCAGCAGTGCCAGAAACTGTTGGTGAACATTTGAGTCATCTCTTACCATCAAAAACAACAGATGACATTCTAGGTATTAGATCACTGCAAAAGTGCACAATGTTACCAAACAGCTCATGTAACTGCATCTATTATCAGCTGGCTAGCACTACTTGCTAATTCCCTTTATTGCCATAAGTCACGTGTTTAAGTTACTTCTGTGTAGGTAAACACATTATTTTCAGGAACTTTGCATTAAGGGTTACCTATTTATTAAATATTTTGCTGGTTTTTTTTCACTGGTGCTCCGGTTGTGCAGCAGTCTAATATATTAGTCCACCATTGCCGTAAACCTAAGCAATGCCATTTGCCGGTCTGAGAGAGAGAACGCCAGATGGGGAATCACCTCCTTGATGCTGCAACAGGCACTGGTACAATCGGCAGAGGAATACAGAGACAGTGTTCGCCAAGGCTCATTAAGGAAATTCACCACTGGACAGTGTGAGGATGGGTAACGATGCTTTACACAAGTTAAAAGGTCGTATGTTGGAGTACATACTAATTTACATTCATGGCACTTAGCTGCCACTTTTATTTAATTTTTTATTCTTATTATAGAAAAAACAAAGGCCTTTATCAATATTTCTATAATGAAATAATAATAAAATGTACTCAGAATAAACATCATATCGTTGAGACGTTGGTGCCAGCGCAAAGGTTCCATCTGAAACATGACTTTATGGACTTGTGCCAGACTCAAATGCATTTGTAGATATATGTGTGGGTGTGTAGGTGTGTGTATGTTGGCGGGGTTTCACCACTAATGGCTATTATAAATGGTCAGACTGAAGGGCAGTAACATAGAGCTCATCAACAGTGAACTTTAGAACTTCAGACGTCTGTAAGTTGTTCATGCAATGGTCTCTCACTTGCTGTGTAGAAGTAAACTGTGAGTGAGGAGAAAATGAGGAGCTATTCATGAGCTATTTAAGGATTTATGCCAATGCTAAACTCTATCTGCAATTAAATGCCAAATTATTTCTGGCAAACTTGCACTTGAATGATGCGATGGTGTTTTCTGCCACTGCAGTCTCACCACATATCATCCTTCAGTCCAAACACCACGCCTTAGCCCCGGACAGGCTGTCACTTTTCAGCGTGGCATATGAGGCAACCCACTTTTGGAGTGTACTGTAGCTGTTCTTTATAAATTGCCAGCTACAATTTTATGTACACAATAAGAACAGATTACATAACTACTAGCTGTTAGAGTAGTTTGGGAAGGCAGACTTTTGATCCATCTAATTTATTCATAAATGTAATTTTAGCCAGGTCACATTTTGCACACTAGTGGGAGGTGAGAAGAAACCTGAGGACCTAAAGGACAACCAGGCCAACACAGAGGGAAAAAAACTTAACTGAAGATTTATTAGGGGAAATATCTAACTTAGGTTCTCAGGAACCAGGTTGCTGCTTCATATCGCTGCTCATCAACTACCAATAGAACAGACAATTTTGTAAATTAACTGTTTCATTTTCTGAGCTTTACTGCACTGTTCATATGCTTGTGTTTAGTTTAAAATAAAGGATTTTAAAGATAGTCAACATGTATTTAACAGGAAATTCTAGTAATAGTAATGACTGCTAAAATTGCTTCCTTTGCCTTCTTTCTTCTTTAGACTGTCTGCAATATCATAAGAAAGGTGCTAAAAACTGGCACCTGGCAACAACCAAGTGTAAGATTTGTGTGACCGTTCCTGTTAATGATGGTTTGTTATGAAATACGATCATTTCTCGCTCTCTGTGCGATGGTTTTATTTTTTGCACCTGGCAATCCTGTCCTGCAATCTCCGTCTGTCGTCCCCTCCAGGGTTAGTGACTCCCTGGTGTGCTTCCCATTTTACTCCTTTACCTTCCATAAGCAGCCACACTTTTTCTTCCATTGACTTTATGTCTGGTGTGAATGGTCGACATAATTGAGTGCTTTCCGTGTGAAACAAGCATTCTGTTTCACTCTGTGACCCCAAAATAGAACAGACGATCTGAGGACAGAAAGCAGTCAAGGTCACAGTCAACAATGGAAATAAACTGAACCCCATTTTCATCAAGGGTCATTCTGGCCACAGTGCTGCATCGAAAAGGGCCGAATAGAGGCGTTTTATCACCAATGTGTAATTTACTCAAGGACGTGACTGAATAAATTTGAGTATTTCTGGTGGTTATGTGTAGCTACACACAACAACTTTAAATGCTAGATGAAACTGTAGTATAGTACAATTATGCCAGGTCAATTATATGCTACTAACCTTGTAGCAAAAGCCTGGGGAAGGTCATTACTTTGTTCCAGCATGGCTGCAAAATAATTTCTAAAGACCAGCATCCCTATCGATAAACAATAAGACAATCTGTCTGCAGTTGAAGGACAGTGAGAAATGTTGCTACTCTGCCAAAAGGTAGATATTCTGCAAAGATCACAACAAGCTCACAGTGCAATGCTTATTTTAAAAATAAGAGTAAAAAACAGCAGACATCTCCAGAACGTGCTTAAGTACTGTAGCTTTGTATGTCTACTCTTATAAAAACACAAAAAAAATTATAGTGAAAGACACCACAAAGGAAACTCTCCAACTGTTGCATGTCTCAAGTTTGCAAACAATTTATTAGATGTTTTTGGCAGAATTGATTAGCTGTGTTTGGAAGACTTAAGAGGAGGGAGTATTATGGTTTGGTGTCTCAGAAGTGCTACTTAGCAGACACATTATGCCATGTCTGAGGAGGGGAAGGCAGTCTGGGGTATAACCTCCATGCCAATACAACTATTGTCTGAGCACAAGTGGTGGAGAAATATGGAGAGGGGAGCGTGATCTTCCATATGTGTAAAGTGTAAAGTATGTGGTGTCAGAAAGGGCATGTATAGGTGTCATGCAACCAGCAAAGGTCATCATGGGAATTGAGTAAATTCATATTGGGACACTACAAAAAGGTATGGGGTGTGTTTGGGGTTCTACCAGCTATAAAAACAGTTACATAGGTGTTTTGCTGTGTGGACTGTAAATGAGTTATTAATCTGCTTAATAAAAATGAAATTATAAATGTGCCGATTATTTGTGTTCTGTTAGGCTTTACAGATTGTGTTTATCTTTTATTATGATTTGGATAAAGTTCAGACCACAAGAACTTCAGGTAATTACAATGTGTTTTGCAAACATTGCCTTGCAAGTGTACGTTCTGCTCTGTTCCCTGTCACCTCGTTTCTTTACGGACAAGCCTGACGACTCGCTGTACTCAGAAACTGCTACTGGAGACTGAGTCATCAGTTACCAGCAAAAACAACAGATGACACTGGCAGCCATTAGAACATTCAGTGAATGTAGTGTGTGATGTTTTTAAACAGAAGTCAGCTGGGCTTGATGTGCAGTTTTGCTCTAGGAAATACACTACAGAGAGAAGTTCTTGGACACTCTTCATAAATACTGCTGAGAATGAGATGTATCAGTATCACAACAGTTTGAGAAGGGACTTATTTGGGCTCCTGTATCCAAAGCAAGGTCCATTAACACACAGTTTGACCGGTTTAGTGTAAAGAACTTTTACTGGCTTGCACAGACCCTGACCTCATTAACCTAATGACCTATGAATTAAAGTGACCTAATAAACACATTTGGGATACTCTGTGTAAATGTCAAATGTAAGCCAGGTCTTTTCATTCACATTAGAGCCCAACAAATGCCTTTTGACTGAAAGATCACAAATTCCCAAAGACACACTTTAAAATCTTGAAAAAGCCTTACCAGAAAAGTAGAGGCTGGCATGTTAAACAAATTTATATGAACAAACAAAGCTGTCCACATACTTTTTGCCATATAGATAGATAGATAGTGCGAGACCACTATTTAGCTTCCACTATTATATTTAGTTTTGTCCAGTAGTACTGTAGTGTCATACGTCCATGCCCCTGCCTCTTGTGTTCCAGAAACCTGTTCCCTTTAGTCTATAAATCTAGTGGGGTAGGGGGCTGTAGGTCAACAGGGCATGATTCGCATCACTGGTAACAAAAGACCCAGCTGTCTAGGCACGTGCACCAACACTCACCGAGGCACACACATAGAGACAGGACAAAAAACATCACAGTGATTTGTTATTGCCTGGCACATGTGCAATAACCACACCATTGCAGGATATAAGTGGGGTCATTCTGGATATATCGGGATGTTGGGGATGGGGGACGTGTAGTAATTTAATTAAGTAGACCTTAAACCTGCCTCACGTTATTAATAAAAACCCACACCATTTGACCCCTATTAGTCTTAATCTTGAACTTAACTGGTCGGGCATGGATTTTGTCTGGATATTGAACCCCCTGGGTGAGTCTCAGTGAATTGAATTAATTGAGGGACAACCATACTGGTACTTTTATAGGAACACTGATGAAAAGATTTTTCTTCTGCACTGTCAAGACAGCAAACTCTGCCTCTAAACTGACAGATTGGTACTACAATAAGGGTAACACATTCAACCCTGTTTGTGTCTGTCTTTTTTTAACACTTATTTTCAGTTCATCGTCCTGGTCAGGGTTGCTGCAGGTCTGGTCTCCCCAGAATCACCGGGTGCAATGCAGTAACACACCTCAGACTGAACAAGCACCTCACCCTTATTTTTTAGAAACCAGTCTTGAGGTATTCTATTCTTTTGACTCAGTAGGCACAGATTCCCACAGACACAGAAGAGTCGAGGCTGTTGTAGCTACAACTACAGAGGAACACTCTATTAATGAACATGTTTTTTTAATGAGATGTCTAACAAGCTCATGCTCAAGTGTCCACAATTTTTGGCAATATGGCGTGTATTAAAAAACAACAAATTGCTGAATACTTTCAGTCAGACAGTCAGACTTAAGGGGCAGAATAACAGTTCAACACAGCATTGCCATCTAGTGGAATTAGGCATATGAGTTGAAGAAAGTATGAAACTAAATGTGACATTAAAACGTTAATTAATTCTTTTGTACATTTTGATTAATAGATTTTTGCTTAAATTAACACTTCTTATGTTTAAAGGGTTTAAGAAAGAATAGATTCAACTAGTCCAAGGTATATTTACGCAGTCGCATTTAAAGTAGCGTTAAAGTATCGTTTTTAAATCAATCATTTTTAAATACTTCACTATTTAAAAGTCTTTAAAAACGTATTTTAACATTTATTGACAAATTATAGAAAGAGATTTAGTCAAATTTACTGAACTCCGTTTTCCACACTGAGCTTCAGACATGGGTTGCCAGATATTAGCCATGCACCAGTGAAGTAGTGCTATTCCGTTTGTTAATATGTAAATTAGACTACAGTAAAATTTTAAATCATTAAACTTTCGACAAATATAATAGTTCTAAGAAACTAGTGGAGGCTTTTGTAATTTTTGGATCTGACTCTTGTGCTGCTGGTTGGTTTATTTGCAGTTTGTTTACACTAGCAGCTAGCTGCAGCTTGTGTTGTTACCAGGAAAATAAAGTCTGATCATAATAACCCAGTTCTAACTGGTCAGGTTTACACTGGCTGATTAATTTCTTTATGAGTACAAAGTCTTATTACTAACTTTTAAAGCCCTAAATAGTTTAGAGCCTGCATCATTAGCAACTCATACCTTTTTATTATTGCTGCTGGTCTCACTGAGAGCTACCAAACACAGTTTCATTGTACAACTACAAATAACAAGTCTTATCTTGAATATCATCCCATTAATTAAACAGATGACTTTGGAGCTTGCCAAAATAAGGGTTCACAGATTTTTTTTTTATCAAAAATGAAAAAGAAGAATGTAAGAAATGGTTCAGAGGGACCACTGGATGTCTCAGAAGTGGATGATTAGCATTCTGTACTCGCACCAGTAAGAGAAACTGAGTTAAGAATGAGGCCAAGGACAATTGTGAGAAGCGTCTGACTAGAGAAGGTGTGTGACACTGTTATTTTCTCTTTTTTGTTGTCAATTTGACCTTTTTCAGATTGGTTTCACTGAAGTTGCCAAAGGGGAGCCTGCTTGATGTTAGGGGCAATTGCTCTTGAGTGTCCTGTTCCACTCGAATTGAGGTCTGTTCTTTCTGCATAACCAACCAATTTCCTGTTAGAAACTGTACAAAATGTTCAGGTCAGCCTGTAAGTAACTGGATCGAAGTAATTTTGGTGGCAAAGGTTTGACTGTTTTTAGCCATGTACAACAAAACATCGGATTGTAAAAGAAACTAGCAAAAATTACACATTATTTAAACCCAATAAAGATCAAACCAGAAAATTACTATTCCTTTCTAAAGGACTGTGGTTGTATAAGTTAGCAATTAAGCTGTTTTATTTTATTTATTTTACTGTATTTTATTCTGGTTTTATAGGCTTCGTAAATGTATAACATTGTAAAATTCATTTGGGCGAACAAATTAGGTCCTGTGTGTAAAATCTGCAATGTGTCTCTGTTATCCAAGGCCCCCTTTCCACTATAATGTACTCTATATCTGGTACAGTAAGTTATTATGTTTATATATTAAGTTTATTATGATCCATGATCTCACATTTAGTGGTTGTTTCCATTGTGTGACCCATACTGCACCTGTGCTTCATTTGGCTACTTTTCTTGACCAAGGACCAAGTGTACAATACAGGCTGTATGGTTGGGGCGAGATATGGTAGATAGTTAATTGGTCAAACAAAATCTCCACTGGAGTGAGACAATAATGCCATATTTAAAATGCAACTGCAACAGATTTTATTAACGAAGAAACCAAAACTTGTTCTATTGTTGCTATTATACTGCTATTGTATACAGTTATTGACCCCTTCACAATTATTGTCACCCCTGGAAAAGCTGAGTAAAACACATTATAAGAAATAGACCTTTTGGTAAATTTGCTTAATCTCACACTGGAAAATAGATTTACTTTAGAGAATTTGATTATTCTGGCTCTTAAACTTTAGGAAGCTCCTTCAACTTCACCATAATACTCGTTGTGTCAGATATTTCCAAGCAATGGCAAACAAATACTTATTGAAGGATTTAAGTCTGGTCGTTGTTTTTGTTAAGAAAGTGTTTTGTTTTAAAAGTAATTCTTTTTTTAACACTTAACTCATCAACTGTACAACTCCCACTGACAGTTATTTTCTGTCACCCAGTTCACCCAATTCAGAAAAGTGTTTGTGTTTTGTTTTTCCACCCACGTCCACCCAGGTTTCATCAAATCACTCAAAACAGGTAATGATAGCACAGTGATCTGATAAGTGTCATCTGTCGTATGATTTCTTCGGTCATATTTTTTACAAATTACCTGCAAGTATTTCCCCTCACGTACAAACCACTTGGGCTTCCAGTGTAGTCATGGCAACAGCATGGCCTCTATTTGGATTACAATTCTGTTGGTCTGTGTAAAATGGCAATTTGGTTGTAAGGGTCCTGGTTGTTAGACCAACGTTCACACCAAGCCTGAAATGTCATGTTAGAAGGTAAAAGAATGTTCTACATGGTCTTTACACGTTTTTAGAGCATCAGACCATTAGCATACATAAAATAATTGTACAACTTACACTTACTTCTACACCAACAAATGAAAAGATCCACGTTTCTCATATATATGATATTATGATGTTATTAAAATGATTCAGTTTCTTAAATTTTTCTTTAATATGTCCTGATACAAAGGCTTCATTATATTTTTCTTTATGAAGTGCAATGCACCAGTGGTTTGTGGGACTATAAAGAAGAAATAAGGAAGGTAAGAAAGAAGCCAGGAGTCACTTGAAAATAATTGCAGGGTGTCCTAAAAGCAGCAGGAACAACAGGTATGAGGTGAACAACAAGCAATGAACTACTGTACACCACATTCTACCAAGTGGATTTAAAAAATACCTTGACTTTTTAAGCTTTATTGTGTTGTGAAATTCATTTTAACTGGGTTTAATTGGCATTTTACTCATCAATGTACATCAGTTCTTCCATAATGGCAAGTAAAATGAGGTTTTCTTTCTAGTAAAAAAGTTTACTACATTTAAATCTCTTATTCACAAAAGTACTCAAAGTATTCAGTCTGAATATTCAGTATTTAATATTTAGCCCTTTGCTGTGGCACTTCACATTGTGTTCACTTGCATCCTCCCCACCTCCCATTGTTTGCCCACCTCATTGTAGAAACTAAAATCTAAGTTGTTTTCTTGGGGTGATAAATTCATCTCAATTCCAAACACACACGCACACACACACACACACACACACACACTTCCATCTGAAGGTGGATTGATCGTCTGACCAGATTAAACACAAAGACAGACAGATGGTGTGAGCTGGTGAAGTAAATCACTCCCAACAATAGATCCTTTTGTCCAGATGATGAGGTGCTCCTCACAGCAGTGGTACGGCTCTTAGGTAAGCTTTAGGTATTGAACAAGAATACTTTATTGATTTTCTTTACAGAACACACAAAAATCATGCTTAATAAAAGTAGTCAAGGTTTTATGTAGTATTAAAAATTATGTGGACAGAAAATGCGGGTTAGGCATTTAGGCATAATTAGGTTAAAAAACAAATATATTTACATTTCTTCAACAATGTGGGCCAACACACAATACATTGACATTGAACATGATTACATTAAGTGCACACTTAAAAAAGATACTATACGGACATATGTATGAGGACACCTAAGCATATGCTTGTTGGACATCCAATTTCAAACCTATGGGCATTAATACTGAGTTTTCTATCATCATCCCTGCACTCCACATCCCTGCACTCTACAATATATTGGACTGTGTCTGTGGGAAGTTGTGCCTATTCAGTCTAAAGAGTATTTCTGTATATCAGACACCAAGACCTTCCAATTAATCCCAGAGACATTAAGTGAGGATGAGGTCAGGGCTTGGTGCAGATTACTTGAGATCCTCCACAGCAAACTCCTCAAATTATGTTTTTTGCACCTTCATTTTTACACAGGGGCACCATCACGCTGGAACATGAAAATGGCAAGCTAGGTAGAAATGTAAAAATACATAAAATTGGTTTAAATCAATAAAGCAGAACTAGCAGGCTCATGTTCTACCACACAATCAAAACGCAGAAACAAACAGAATAATGAAACAGGCCAGATAAAGGTTAATAATATGAACAGTTTCAGTTGCAAAGCTCAGAACAGTCCATGCATGCTATTATCTACACTTTTAAGGTTGTTTTTGAAGCATTAGTCAAACACCAGCATCAGTAATTCTCAGATGCAGACAGAGTTGCTTTGCTGATAAAGGAATCTTATCTGTCACTCAATGGCTTGTGTCTGATCTTTCAAAGCTCATTTTTCCACTCGGCTGTTTCAGTGCGTTATTGATTACAAATGCTCAGATTTTGTCTGAAACCTGTTTATTTTAACCATTGGTTACAATCATGTTAGCTTAATTATTTTGTGACATATACACAATATGGCCAAAAGTATGGTCAGTACACTTGACCATGATCTTATTGGACATCCTATTTCAAAAACAAATGGTAGTAAAATAGAGTGACCTCTATGTGATTCTTTAAAGGCTTCTCACAAGACTTGTTTGTATTTTCAGGGAAGACCTTTTCAGGGGAACTTTATTTACCTAAATACAGACACATGTATAGAGTGCGAAAAGAAACCACTAGATGGCAGAAAAGACTTGAGGGGGAAACGCAAAGGTTTCTGGTTCTTAAAGGATGACATTGTGAAAGTGTGAGTTTAAGGAGATAAAGGATTGTTTGCTTTGCTTAATGAGATGCATGTTGTGTTAGTCTTTATTACCAAACAATAAAGCAACATAACTTGGCAGCATTAAAGCCGGTGAGGTAGAGATTCTAAAAAATATTTCAGATATTGATTTAAAGATTTGTTTATAAAGGCAACCAGGTAAGTAAGCTACCAGATGACTAAGTGAATTAATTAATTCATTTATTGTCTGTTTTACCACAAATTTATTCTATTCATGGTCACAGTTGATACAATTCACCCTGGACAGGTTGCCATTCCATCACAGGGCAAACACACTCACACAGACACATGTTCACCCACACATTCACACACATTTATACTTAGAGTAATTTATCATCTCCATTTGGCCTTACTAAATGTCTTTGGACTGTGGGGAAAAATCCACGTGGACACAGGGAGAACATGCAAACTCAACCGAGAAAGGACCCGGACTGCCCTCGCTGGGAATCAAACCCAGGATCTTTTTGCTGTGAGGCGACAGCACTACACCATGGTGCCACTGTGCCACCCTGGTTAGTTAACTTCAATAAAGTTTGAAGGAAAAACAACTTAGATTAGAGTAAACAATTAGAGTAAATTATTGTATATGTAATATGATCTAAAATACTATTAGCAAGTGCCTTTAAACCTAACCCCAACCCATAATTGCTGAGCTTAGTTGTTCTAGCAACACCGCGGTGCATTAACATTAATGATATGGAATAAATTACAAACCTAATATGTTTAGACATGTTGTAGTATGCAGTAAAACCAATCTGTGATTTGTGAATTCTCTTGAACTATGGGACAAGCCGTAGCTTAGTGGTTAAGGTACTGGACTAGTAATCAGAAGGTCGCTGGTTCAAGCCCCACCACTGCCAGGTTGCTGCTGTTGGGCCCTTGAGCAAGGCCCTTAACCCTTAATTGCTCAGACTGGTCTATAATTTTCCAAGAGAAGAAAGCAGAACAAAAACTTCATGGAAAAAATCTAATGGAATAAAAGCACATGCAGCACTTGTGAAGGACATTTATTGTGTGTACTGCAATTCGAATCAGGTTGTTGTCACCTTGCTGAAGCACCTGACCATGTATCAGTGTTTAACAAAAGTTTAACATGACATTTTATTTGCTAAAACACAAAAATGTAAGGCGTGTAGCATGCACCCGTTTTCAGTGTTGTTCATATCCAACTTTTGCAAAGATGCTTCGGGACCATATTAAAGATCTTACTTTAAAGTAGAGGTAGCTTAGCGGTTAAGGTACTGTACTAGTAATCATAAGGTTGCAGGTTCAAGCCTTACCATTGCAAAGTTGTATGGAGGTAAATATGTAGCAAAAGTTTTGCACCTGTGAAAACGAATTTGTACCTGTAAAAGAAAAATCTGTAACTGTGAAAAAGATTTGTACCTGTAAAAAATAAATTTGTAACTGTAAAAAAAATCTGTAATATTTTTATCTGTAAAAATAAAATCTGTAACTGTAAAAAAGATTTGTACCTGTAAAAAATAAATTTGTACTTTTATTTTCGATGTGAGAATAAAAACATTGCAGCACAGTTTCAAATCTGCCCGCCACGAGTTTTGCAACAAATATCTCAGTCAGCGTGTAAAACTGATTTGTACCTGTAGCTGCAGGGGCGGGGCTTAGGGGCGCAGGGGGCGGGACTACTGGGGAGATAGACGTAATTACCGACCAATCAAAAGAGCTTGTTTTTAGAGCAGCAAGAAGCGTGTCAATCACAAAGTTTCAGTGTAGTTGGATCAGAACATCATAACTCACGTTATAACGTCCTTATTAGTGTTGCTGTGGGTTTTATGTTGGATGTTGCCTGCGTGTTGTCTGCTAGTTAATGTGTTAATGCGTTTAACCCTGCTAGTTTTATACTGGACATATTGGACACTCGGCCTGACATTCCAGTTTCTTTCATCTCGTTCTCGGCTAATAAACATTCAAAAGCGAATAAACCTGCAACGTACTGACTCTGCAGTAAACAAAGCACAAACTACAATCTAATATGTTTTTAAAAGTCTTTCTGTTTATTTTTATTTAACGCTATTTCGTGACTGAGCTTTATCTGCCTCTCAAAAGTGCATAAAACCCGGTTATAGTTCTGTATTACCTAGTGACATGTACCATTCACCACAACTGTATTAAGTCCTACAGTACAGGTACAGTCAAATACATACCGTGTAAAAGAAATCTAAACGTACATTTTAATGTAATAAGCAATGTAAATTGCAATGAAAAATTTCTATATTTCATTCTTTATTATTATACTCATGCTGTAGGACTTTGTATGATTTATCACTGCTGTAAGACTATTATGTAAAATAGTGAGTAGTGCAAGTGACATGGTAACTACTACAACCTTTTTTGTATAAAAATTTACGTTTCTATGTTATATTTCTACGTTTATATTTTATTCTTTATTACTATACCCACACTGTAGAGCTTTTTTTCTGTAATTTAGGGGTAGTAGGTGGTGCATGTCACTACATTGCTTATTACATTAAAATGGTAATACAGAACTATAACCGGGTTTTATGCACTTTTGAGAGGCAGATAAAGCTCAGTCACGAAATAGCGTTAAATAAAAATAAACAGAAAGACTTTTAAAAACATATTAGATTGTAGTTTGTGCTTTGTTTACTGCAGAGTCAGTTCGTGCAGGTTTATTCGCTTTTGAATGTTTATTAGCCGAGAACGAGATGAAAGAAACTGGAATGTCAGGCCGAGTGTCCAATATGTCCAGTATAAAACTAGCAGGGTTAAACGCATTAACACATTAACTAGCAGACAACACGCAGGCAACATCCAACATAAAACCCACAGCAACACTAATAAGGACGTTATAACGTGAGTTATGATGTTCTGATCCAACTACACTGAAACTTTGTGATTGACACGCTTCTTGCAGCTCTAAAAACAAGCTCTTTTGATTGGTCGGTAATTACGTCTATCTCCCCAGTAGTCCCGCCCCCTGCGCCCCTAAGCCCCGCCCCTGCAGCTACAGGTACAAATCAGTTTTACACGCTGACTGAGATATTTGTTGCAAAACTCGTGGCGGGCAGATTTGAAACTGTGCTGCAATGTTTTTATTCTCACATCGAAAATAAAAGTACAAATTTATTTTTTACAGGTACAAATCTTTTTTACAGTTACAGATTTATTTTTTACAGGTACAAATCTTTTTTACAGTTACAGATTTTATTTTTACAGATAAAAATATTACAGATTTTTTTTACAGTTACAAATTTATTTTTTACAGGTACAAATCTTTTTCACAGTTACAGATTTTTCTTTTACAGGTACAAATTCGTTTTCACAGGTGCAAAACTTTTGCTACATATTTACCTCCATAAAGTTGCCACTGTTGGACCCCTGAGCAAACCTCAATGGCTTAAATTGTATTCAGTGATAATTGTACGTCGCTTTGGATAAACGCGTCTGCTAAATACCGTGAATGTAAAGGTTGACCTTGCTTACTGGCCTGGACTGTGAATGTGTAATAAGTGTTTTCAGTCGATTGGGGTTCACAAACTTATTCTCGCACCTGTACAGACTCAGAATGCGCGTGGAGTCTGAGTGCGCGAGGGAAGGGGCGTGTGCGCGCGAGAGAGCGCAGCGTGTGTAATATACAGGCAGCACTCCGGAGCTTCTCTTTCTGATAGGAGATTTAATACTTACAGTTTTTGTTTCAAAACACGCGTTAAACTTATATTTAATGTAAAAAAAAGTCGAACAACTTAACTAAGTTGAATTATACTGTATGTTACAAACCGCTCGTGGTGTAGAAGTCGTGCGTTCCGGATAGATAGATAGATCCGAGTTTGTCCGGTTTGCCGTTACAGCTGTTTGAGAACCGAGAGGAAAGAAAGAAGAAAGTTTGAGGACATTACCGTGTTTTACTCTGCATGTCTGTGTCTGCAAGCTGTCGGGTTGTGAGGGGAAATGGAAAAGGTGTTTTTATGCACAGTTCTGGTGTCTCTCACTGTGCTGTGTCTTCACCCAGGTAAGAACAAGTGTTCACTTCACAAGCTTAACAGTTATCTATAAATGCACCTGTTCACCTTTCACGTTAATCCTAACAGTTTTATTGCTCTAAATAATTAACCCAACAGCAAAACTAATTTCCAGAATTATTTATTACTATTTATTTTCAAGCACCAACAAGCTTAATACTTTGCAGAGCTGCTTCTGAGACCATGACAACATAAAGCTTGCTTGGTCATGAACAGTCCTATCTGTGGTGCAGCAGCTAGATAATGTCAGATATTGGTAGTTCTTGGGTCATATTTGAGCATCTAGATCACTGTCCTCTTAGAATAAGCACTTTGTGTATATTAAAATATTAAAAAGCTAACTAGATTGTAAATGGCATAAATGTCATTAAAGTTACAATAAGAACGTTTATGAAGCTCTGCACAGATCTCAGAAAGCTAATCAGATTTCCATAAGCCTTGAAGCAACTTCAAGCTTCAAGATCATCTGGACAGCCCAGTGGAGCAGTGGTCCTTTTACCACAAAAACCCAAACTGTGTCCTTATTCTGATAGGAATGTGATCTGGATGCTCAAATATGACCCAAGAACCACCAAAGTTAGATTTGACATTAACTAGCTGCTGCAACACAGATAAGACTGTTCACAGCCAAGCAAGCTTTACGTTGTCATGGTCTCAGAGGCAGCTGTTCAAGAAAAAGAAGCCCCTGCTCCAAAATCAGTACCTTAAGGCTCAACTGAAATTTGTTGGTGTTGGCAGATAAATAAGAAAAAGCCATCTGGAATTGAGTTTTGTTGTTAGATGTAACGGAATGTTGAGCTATTTTCTTACAGTTTCCAAATGTATGCTGGGGGGAAAAGTAAGGCATTCAGACCCAACAACACTGCACCTACTGCCAAGCATGATAATGGGGAGGATGCTCCAGGGCTGTTTTGCTGCCAGAACATTGCAAAAAGTTAGGAGGTGTGGTTGGAACCCACAAGGGGGGTAATAATGCTAGAGTTTTAAAATGATATAGAATTAGCTTTATATCAAGAGACTTGTATAAAACAGTAAGAAAATATACAATAATTGTTTAAAGCACAGATCATAAACCCAAGTAGATGTTTTCTTTCTATTGTTCAGTTAAACTTAAATATCCAGTGTATATGTAATGGCATTACTGGCAGCAGGAACTGGGAACTAAACTGTTAACAGTGTTTTATTAAGACGTACTATTAAATTCAGTAGTGTACAATTTGAGACAAAACCACTTTGAAGGGTGTTGTGACTTAGCAATACACCTTCAGGAGGCATATAATGGCTTATTTAATATAAACAGAGTTTCTTCCTTCCCAGCAACAATGGCTGTAAGTTGTTCCCAGCTGTCTCAGAACCCAAGTGTCAGGACTGAGCAGATCTTATACTGTGTGATGTTTAGTTCTGGGCGAAACTTGTAATTCGAGGGGAAATGATCCTACAACACAGTCTTTGAAGTATATATTTTTGTGTGGGGTCTCTCACAATGTCAAAATCAGTTAGGATTAAAAAAAATGAACAAAACCTTGAGTGTGCTTCAGGTGTACTTCTAGCAGGAAATATCAGGTCTGGCCACTAAAGTAAAACAAGCAACTCAGTACACAATAATTTTGTTTAAAAAAGCTATAATTTACTTATAATGACGTAGAACCGTCTTATTACTTACCCAGCAAGCATAACACACCCGAACATTTAGTTGGTGTGTAATGTCTGCTTTGTGATTGCAGGTTCTCTTATCTCCAGTGTCTCCTGACTGTGTGAGATTTTCATTATTCTGTCATAAATCAGTAGTTTTTCTTGGGGTTGGGCTGAATTAAATGGAATGTGTGTTACACACAGGGAATTAATGTTTGTCTAAGAGATAAAGAAGATAGAAATATTCTTCACAGTCTGCACTCCAGAACTTCTCATAAATGTTTGATGATTTTTGATGATTAAGAATCATGGATGGTGCTTTAATTTATCAGGCTGTTTAATAGAAGCACTTAAAATCTTATAGGATCTTATCAGTGTTGTTATTCAGGAATTTGGAAGTAATATATCCACAGGGTGTGCTTGGTTCTTTAAAACTGTCTCATATATGTTGTTTGTTGCAACAATGCTTAGCAATCACTGTACCTAATGATTTACACCAGATGGCTGCCCAAACCATTATGAATCCTCCACAGTACATTCAGCAGACTTTGTTAGACAAATTAATTTGTCCAGCTGTTTTTTGCTTGTTACACCCAGTTATGCTATTTGCTACTCTCGCCTTTAATAGAAAATCTTTCAACAATCTATTTCAGGACTACATTGAATTCCAGTTTTGTGTTCTTTCCAAGTCTACAATTTCTGTTCAGACTGGTGCTCATTCAGTTCTGTGCTTATTACAAGCCGCTCCTTTTCAACCGCTCCTTTTCTTGGATGATTCATAGGCACCAACTATTTCTTGCCTTTGGAACTCAGTGAACAGCATTTCATTTTGAAATTTTGAAGCCAGTTGTATGAAATCAATTGTATGAAATAAATATTTTTCCTCAATTTTGCTGTAACAGTTTGGGCAAGGCTATTTTTTATGTTTCAGCATGACTGGAAAAGTATTGTGGAAAGCCGTTCCAGAAAGGTAAATGGCATTATAGCCACAAAGGCGTTTTGGAACAGCAGGTTCGACAGCCTCATAGTGTAGTGTCTACATACTTTTGGCCATATAGATCCTATTGTCAAAGGTGTTTTCTACCATATGGTGCAGGCAATGTAGGTGTGAGTCAAGCCTCCTTTCAGTGAGATGAGAGCAGCATTCTATGTCTATATAACTACATAACATCTGATTATGTCTTATAAACAATCAGAATAATATTACATAATTTTGAAAATATATTGTTAAACTGAGTGTTAAAATGTTTGCATAGTACGAACAGCATTTAAGAAGGTTGGTAACCAGTGTGGTGTTTGTGAAAGATCTTGAAGAGGAGTGAGCATACCCAGAGCTTTACAAAAAATGTAAATATTGAGCTTTTCTTACAACTTTCTTTCACCCAACTTTTTAATTTATGTTCTTATGGACATTGCTTTGTGCATAAGGTCATAGCTTATGTTAAAAAATTAGCTTTTAAAAAAAAAACTAATTCTAAGGTGCATTTTGCTCATGCTGAAGCTGCATTGCAAAATTCTCATCATTGTTAATCACCTTAGTTCTCTTGTTAATGCTTAAGTCCAAACTTTTATCTCTTGGAGCGTCTTCCAGCAGTTCTTATTTTCACTGTTATTTACAAAATATATGAATTCACACTAAGTTGTTTTTCTTGTTCTCATATATTGACTGTTTGCCTCTATACGTTGCCATTGACGTATCTAAATCATTACGAGTTAAGCAGACCCTTAATCCTATTAGACCTGAGGTTAATGGCTTTTCTGCATACCTGCATTTGTTTGGCTCATTGCTCATTCATGGATTTTGTATTAGTTTGTTGTTATCGCTAAACACCTGTTTTGGTTAAATCCCTGCATCTGAATAAGACACATTGTTCATTCTTTTATTATTGGGGAGGAAATTCTGAATATGGAATGTTTTCCTTATCCACTTGCTGTCGATGCAGCTTATATTTAGTTTAAATCCAGTGCAAGTTCTATTCCAATTACATGCATATTGCTTTAGAAATGATTTTGGTCTTGGGACTTATGGAAATTCTTGGTTAAAACTTAAATATACTACATTGCCAAACTGTATGTTGTTACCTCTTTATCTAAAAGGTGAATGAAATCAAGCATACAGACAAAAACCTGGCAATAAAATGGGTCATAGTTAATAGTGGCACTGTTATAATTACATCCTGACTTGATTTCATTCACCTTTCAGAAAAAGAGGTAACAACATTGGACAGTGGTACCTAGTGGGTAGAGCTTTGGGGCTATCAATCGGAAGATTGTCGGATCAAATCCAGGTTTTGCTCTGCAGCCACTGTTGGACCCCTGAGCAAGACCCTCTCGGCTCCAGGGGCGCCGTACAACGGCAGACCCTGCACTCTGACCCCAGGTTCCAAACAAGCTGGGATATGCAGAAAAAAGAATTTCATTGTTCTGTACATTGACTAATAAAAGCATTCATCTTCTTTTTCTTATGTGTCCGTTGAAGGCAAAGCAACCCACTCATAGTTCATAGTGCGGCTCTGTATCATGTAAAAAACTGTCTGTCCTCAATTTCATGTTACAGAATGTCTCTAGAAGTCGACAAGGTTGTTCACTGGAAGTTTCCTAAGTTTGGTTTTAGTGTTTGACCATCAAAGCAAAGATTAAGTGCCTCTTAATTGATGCTTATGTGATGGAAAGCTCACCTCCACCAAACCCCAGCATTAGAAATGGAATGAAAGGTTATACTTTACTATCTGTACTATCAAAACGCAACAATTCTCTTGCGACTAATCATTTTTGTGAATGAATAATCAGCTCCACTGAACATCTTTGGAATGTCTTGGAACACAAATGCAGAGATTTTTCAGACGAAGGGAGGCTGTCATAGGCACAAAATAGTTGTGGCTTCAAATTAATGCCGATTGTTTTAAAAGGGGATATACAACAATCTTATAGTCAAACGTCCACATACTTTTGGCCTTTTACTGTACATACTATTATGCATGTACTGAAAACAAGCATAACTCGGTGCTAAATTTACAACACAGTTTTGTTTTACTGAATCCACTTTAATTAGTCAGAGAAAACAGAAAGATCTAACGTGAGCAGTTACGTTCCACATCTGTATAACAGTGCACACCCACACTGACAGGTGCTTTCACATCTTCAGCCCTGAAAGTCCTCATTTTCCTGCTCCCCGCTGAGAGTAATGATCTGAGTCAGGCCAAAGGTCCTGGCAGTAATGATGCAGTCAGGCTGTACAGCTCATTTATATGTACCTACCATGGTACGAGGGGAAACAATCACGTCAGTTGATGGGCTGTAAAGTTTTCGGAAGGTGTGGGCGACATCAGTGCTGATTTACAGCAGGTGGAAGCAAAGTAGAGTGGTCACCATAATGAGTCTCTCACCCAGCTAAATGAGGCCACTGCTCTTTCGGCTTTACTGCTGCTGCTGCCGTGTGATGGCTGCAGATCACAAATTCTTAGAGCTAACAGATCAGACAGCGCTTTGGCCAGAGGCAGACGCAAATTGGTATCTAGAATTGATGATAATAATACCACTCAATATCGCAGTTTTCAGTTTTCTTTCTCAACCGGAGAGGTTTCAGTTCATTCTCAAACAACAACCTCATGGATTTCATGGAGATTGTATTGCCAAAAGAATATAGACACCCATCTTAATTAAAGAAGTGTTTTAGCCACACCTGTATACCTATATTTACACATTTCATTTTCTTTAGCAGTTTTATCTTGATGAAAATGGGTCTGGTTCGACAGTGAAACACTGGGTGCAAGGCAGGAACACCCTGGACAGGGCACCAATCCAGTGCAGGGCTTTGGTCATCCCCCCTCCTTCTCAGACAAAGCCAATCATGTCTTTGAAGATGCACAGAACCACTGGGTTTCAAACCCGTATCCCATGGGTAGTGGGCTAGCCTATCCGCAAGACCGCTTACCATCCAAACAACCTTTTGTATGTGTGAGTATGTATGTAAAATTATAAGAAAAATTACTTTCCTGTTTCAGCATGGCTATACCCTTATGACATAGTTTGACAAGTTGGGTGCTGATAAAATTAAGTGACCTGCATAGATCCCTGACCCTGTCTCCACTTTGCGATTGAGCACTGATGAAAGCTAGACCTAGTAGCAAGCTAGTGGTCCAACATGAGTGCCTGACCTTACAAATGCTTTCTTGGATCATAAAATCATGATGATGGTCACCTCTGTTTTTTGATAGATGCTTTATTGCGTCTGTTCTGTCCTCAGCAAACACCATCAATTTTGTTCTGTTTTACCTTTGAGCACTCCATGCCAGGTTACGGCAGGCTGAGGAGTAATGATCGCCTGGATCTGATGTTTTGCGAGGTGAAATAAATCAGAAGGGAGGACTGAATTGGAGCTAGAAAGATGTTCAAACAATCATTCAGCTAAGAGGAAATTCAGTACATTGACTGTTTGGGGGGTTCTTTTACTAAATAGGCGGGGGCTGCCAAGTTAAGCCACTCTGTTATGGGTTTAACATATGTATGTGAACGCTTAAGCGTGTTGTACATAATTCAAAACAATGGGCATAAATATAGTAGATTCCACTCTTTTGAAAATGCTCTGCACAGTTCTGCTGGAGGTGGAGCTGTGGGAATTTGTGCCCATTCTGTCTAAGAAGCATTTGTGAGGTCAACCACTGCTGTTAGATAAGGCTTGGATTTGACATACCAGTTCAGCTCTGTGCATGTCAAACCAACTTGGACCTCACTTTGGGCATAGGGGCACAGTCATGCTGGAGCAGGAAAGTGCCTTTCCCAAAATGTTGCCACCACGTTGCAAGCATATAATTGGGTGTTTTATCTGTTAGTAATGGTTGTGTTTGTGACACCTGATCTCAGTAATTTGAAGCTGTGCCCACATACTTTTAGTCATGTAGTGTACACAGATTTTAAAATGCTTTTAAATTATTAGACATATAAAATGTTTATGCATATATTAAAAATAGAAATATATATATATATATATATATATATATATATATATGTATTGTTATATTACTATTATAAAATTAATTATTATTGGAGCAGGTTCAAGTTTAAGGGAATGCAGGTTCACTTTAAGGGGGTGCAGATATAAAACCTGATAATTATTATGATGGTGATCGCAAATTATTCCAAATATAATTATATTTCCTTATGTTCTGACAGAAAGTAAGCCTGGGTTGATTTTGTGAACAGGTGGAAGCCATGCTCTTGGATTTAGTTGGATGAGGATGGGTGTAGTCAGGCTAATAAGGACTAAAAGAGAGTAAATAGCCAGGCACCTCAGGACACCTGAGGATTAACAGGCATATTTCTTGTTAAGCTCCAGTCTTCTCCAGTCTGTTCTTGATTACACCTGGTGAGGTAAAGCAGTGCCTGAAGTAAATGAAAGCCTCTGTTCTGGCTTGTGTCTCCAGCTGCTTTATTACATTTTTCACTCCTTCATTCACCCCTCCTTTCTCCATGTCAGCTGTGCAGCTGCTCATCATCATCTTTTATCACACTGGTCATATGTCCCAGATCTCGTATGACAGGTTGTCATGTTATAAATTCAAGCTCAGTTGCTTATCTTTTAATGATTTTTTATTTCACTCCCCTCTAGCACTTATTGCAATTACTTTGATCTTCCTGAGGTTGAGGGATGTCAGTGCAAATGCTAATATCAACAGGAGGAGGCATGGCAGTGGTGCCCGTCGCCAGGACATACAATTGGTGGTAATCAACCGTGATGAAACTGGTCTCGGGGTCGGTCTGTGAGTTACCCATTGACTTTTGCTAGTAAGTCATGAAGCCCCAAGCACTTGTTTTTAATTCAGTTTTACAGCCAGCTTTTCTTGCGATTACGCTGTAGAGCTGAAAACAGGATAGTTGTTAGTCAGAACCAACAGAAAATTAAGATTAATATCAGGCTGGAAAGCAGAACAGACTAAATGAATGATATGGCAGATTTCATTAGTGGGAAAGTGTACTCATGGCTATACAATCATTTTAACATCTTTATTCTGATTAGGGCTGTCAACTGTAAAATCGTTCTTAATTTTTCATTCAAATGTAACATGATTTTTTGCACGTCACATTTGTAATTTGGTGTGTTAACTCCTGCTGAGCAGCATCTGTCAGACCTGCTAGAAGCTGATAAGTGCAGCACAACCACTCAGAAGTGTTCCATGATTTTATAGAGACTCTTGCTGCATACATCGTTATAAGGTTGGTGCTGTACTTAATTTAGTTTGGATGAAGTTTTAATCCTGTGCATGTCATTACTGAAAAAAAACGAGCTGGCAGGATTTATGGGGTTTTGATGTGGAAAGTGGTTTGAAAATGTGGACCATATTTCAGGACAGGATTTATATTTCATTTCTTGCCCTGACTAATTTGCAGACACTTGGCTCATGGACAATTTGCTGGCATGACATGAGGTTGTGGGGGGTCGTGGTTGGAGGTTGAAGTTGGTGGTCCAGGTCGAAGCCAAATGTAGAGTCACATTAAATCCAGCTCTACTGAGCAAGTCTAGCTTTCTTTCCAGGGACTCAACTGATAAACTGTTGTGGCTTTTTGTTTTCTCCAGCTGTCACAGTTTTTTCCTTATTGAGTTTCTTGTGGTTGCAATGCTCTCATTTTAGAGGCTTCCTCCTGTCTTTCTGTATTTAGCTTTTTAGTTGTAACTTACTGATGAACTTAGTAGCTGTCTTGGTAACACCTAATTGCTCTTTTGTTTCTTTTCGAGACAGTTTTATTGTTGCTTAAGCTTTTGTATGGTCGCATTGCTTGGTGTCCAGTGTTAATGCTCTCGTAATTTGTCTGTCATCCTTTTCTTTTTTCCTCTTTCTCTTGGTACCACTTGTAAGTATTGTCTATGCATACAGCTTGTTGTCTTCAGCACTCTATGACCACTGTTTGAGCATCCACTTCTGGGTGGGAAACTGCTTGACTGGGCCCTGGTCACTGAGAAGAGCATCTTGACCTGGTCAATTGTGTTAGGATCTTTGGTAATCTTAGCATATAATGGTTCAGTAGTTTCTCAGCCATGGTAGATAAGAATGTCCAGATTGAACTATAGGAAAATACATTTTGAGCATGTGATTTGAACTGTGAGCTTGTATAAAAGTGATGAAAGTAGAACAATTTGTTAAAGTCAGTGACATTTCCACATTCTGTGCTTCTATGGCTTTCACCCAAGGAGCTTGCATTAGTGTTCACTTCCTTACAATAAATAGGAAAGTTTATTTCTGTGAAGTGGCCTGTTCCAGGTCAGCAGAGCAGAGCACTCAGATGTGGAAATGTGTGAACAGATAGTAACACATTCATGAGCACAAGTGAGTTTATGTACTGGGTCTCTGTAGAGTATAAAGCACTACTTACCAAACCAAACGGCATTATCTTGTACTGCAGTGAAGCTTAGCTTATGGTACTTACAAATAAAGCAGAACTAAGAACAACCCAGAGCTTTTACTCTATTTTTGGGGAAAAAATCAGTTATACACTGCATGGCCAAAAGTTTTTGTACACCCCTCCTAATTACTCAGATGCCTTTGTCTGTAATATTATTATATAGGGAGCAAAGAGGCACAGATGAGTTATTTGCTTGGCTTCTTGAACCAATAATCTTCACCTCACTAACCATTAATTTGCTCCAGGTGGAGGTGTTTCTGAGGTTTTGCTGGCTTCTCTTTTAGCTACATGCTCATTCCTATGTGTAACTAATGCCGGGTTTAGTCGAGACTGGTTTTACACCAGCGGAAATGGGGAAAAGGTGGCATTTTTTAATCTTTTTTTCCAGGAAACTAAGCCAATGTTGCGGGACTTATCGGCTTATTAGGAAGGCAGTACATACTTTTGACCATAGCGTGTATGAGAAGATAATGTGTGAGATCATAGAGAGTCTTCTTGTGACCGTGTGTTTTTTTCCTTCAGGCAGAACAAAACTAACCTATCCATCACGGGGTAGTGTGACAAATTCCTATTAACCCTACTGGAAACAGGAGCTGATGGCACCATAATATATGGTGGCATTTTTTATTTTCATCCTTCCTTTCATTCCTTTGTATATTGATGATCACTGAAATCCTCAGTACTGTGTAAAATCCCTGTGTCTTCACTAACATTAATATTTAAAAACTCACAGTTAAAAATATGAACCTGGTGACTGCTGGCCAACCAACTGAAAAAGATGTGGATTAGGACACAGCCACAGATTCTTGTAAACTACCGACTTTTCTGTTGACTGGACATCTTTTTCTTACAGCTGCTTCAGTAGTTAGGAGTTGTCACAGCAGATCTTCATATAGTCCATCAACAGATATGTCTCGGATCACTGAGAGCAATGGTGGTGTTGTGCTTTTGATAGATGGCAACAGGGTCCACATATACGCAGCCTTAAGACACAAGACTTGATGCACACTGCGTCTCTAATGCCAGTTGATGGTTTAGGGCAGATAGAAAGCCTTTCTTTGTCATTTAAACTCATATAATCCTGTACAGTACAATGAAATGCCTTTTCCACAAATCCCAGCCTCCCAGAGTTGCAGATTAGGATTTGCTTCTGGTAGTGTGATCTCCTTTTAATCAAAGGTTTGGACTGCTAATAAGATTAAAGTATGAGGAAACAGCTTAGTAAGCAGACATGAGAAACATCAAGCAGTTCAGGGCTGCAACCAATAATAATTTAGTTGTAATTGATTAATATAACCTTATTTTTTGGATTTGGAAAAAAACGTTGTTTTTTTTAAATATATTACATACCAGGAAAGTGATTTAACATACATTTGAAAAATAATAAAACAATTTCTAGTTCATTATTCAAACAGTAAATTACAAATAAATGATAGAGGCACTCGAGTGGCGCAGTGGTCTATTACACTAGCCCACCACAGGTTCGAATCTCAGTGGTGCTACTGGCTGTCTGAGCGCAGGTTTTCAGCTACTGGCTCAGTGAAGCCGGACCTGTTGAGATAGAGGAAAATGTTGCACAGAAAATGGCATGTAGTGCTAAGCAGTACTTGCAAGTCCTAACAGTCTAAAAATAGTCACAAATGTTATTCTAAAACCCACTTTCAGCTTGAGGACTTAAACAAACCACTTCAAGAGTCATTATATAAAAGAAAAAGCTAACAAGGGGTAAAAAGATTTACTATGACCTTGCTGGTACCTTCAGTAGATAAACTGAACATATTAGAAAGAATGGGTTAGCATAGGCTGAATACATCTAGCAGATTTATTGCTCAAATGACAAACTGAAGTTTAACAGGAGCTATAAATGTAAAGTGATGATTCTAGAGACTACCTACACCATAGATAGTGAGGTAGTTGCAGACTTAATGATTTTATTACTTTTAATATTTTAAAGCTGCTGTATGTATCCCTGATTGCATTTGAGGAGGGTATATTTCTGCTCACGTCTTCTCCGACCCATGCGCAGTCCCTAGCAGACCCCTTCTTGTTGCCCATGCATTCTGCACAGGTGCCTTTATCTGATAACCAGGGTCCTTACACAGTGTTTGAAGACCCCACCCATTTAGTCTGGTCATCCTACCCTGCAGACACAGTGGCCAATTACTGTCTGCTGCAGGCACTGCCAATTGTTCCCACTAGATGGCGCCCAGCCGACCAATGGCAGAGCTGAGTTTCGAACCGAGGTGTTCAGAATCTCGGCGCTGGTGTGCTAGATCACGATTTTCTTTTGAAATTGCTGAATTAGCAGAGATAGTAATTGTTTGCAATATGGTGCTGATGTGATTCAGCATAAAAAGCCAAATATATTCAGATTCAGAGCTGTTGCGTTGGCTAATTCGTCTTGATCCATTGCTACAATGATAAAATGTGTTGATTAGTTTGGATTACATTAAGATTTTAATGTCTAAGTGAAAAATAAGAAGCCGACAGGAGTAGAATTGTTTGAGTGTATTGATACAGATGAAATTCTGTTACATTTATCTGTTCTTTTTATCTGAACTTCTACACGTGATGAGATCTGAACACCTGCAGCTTCTTCAGGATCCTTCAGCTCAACACAATGTGTCTTTTAATAAAAGGAGAGGAAAAAAGATACGCTGAATGAATGTGTGAATGAGAAGCTTTGTGTGCACGTGTCTGCAAACTGAGCTGCTGTTTCTGTTTAGTTTTTCTTCTAAAAGTGGGAGAGTTACACCTGGTAGTTAAAACTTAGTCTTAGATTAAAGTTTATGTGTGGTGGTTATAAAAGTATACACGCCCCCTTTAAATAAATAAATAAATAAACGTAACAATAATTCGTAAACATACACCCCCTTAAATTAATACTTTGTTGAGGCACTTTTTAATTAGGAGTCAGCCTGGCACATCTTGATCCAGCCCCCTGCTGGAGTTTATTATGTTCTCCACACGTCCTTAGGGTTTTGTTTTTTTACTCTTTGGTTTTTTTTTTATTTCGGTTTTTTTTTTATTATCTATTTTATCCTGGTCAAAGCAGGACTACCCTAAACACAACACTTCTGCCACCCCAAAGACAGAGCCAATCATGTTGGTGTATACATCCGGCTGCCTAGCATAGTAGACGGTTGCACCATCCGAGCACCCCCTTCACCCCCTTAAACTTTACTCTTGATTTAAAAAAAACAAGTGTAAACAGCATGAGCCAAAATAATGTTACCCTTAACTTAAAATTTGGTCCATTTTAGACTCCTTAGGCTACTTCAGAACTTTAGGCTACTTCTTCCCATCCATTTTTGGGTAGGTTGCCTTTGATGTGTAATTCAGATCACTATCCTGTTGGAAGACCCGTGACCTGCAACAGAGACAATTTTCTGACACTGGGCTGTAATGTCATGCTACAAAATACCTAAACTGACTTCTTTGGGCTTTGCACTGATTAAAGGCGCCCAGTTCCAAAGACAATAAAGCAACCACAATCATTTAATCTTCATCAAGTAACACAGGAGGTGTAGTGTTTTTTCTTTGGAAGCTACATTTGTTCTGTAAACATTGAGCTGCTGTGACTCATTAAAAACTTCTAATTTTGTTTCATCTCTCACATTCTCCCAGATGGACTGTGGTTATTCAACATGCATGTTTGTGTCTTGCTGTTAGATAAGTGGGTCATATCTTAGTAAGATGCAAGGGTGCTTATACATTTACATTTTACATTTTATGCATTTATCAGACACTTTCATCCAAAGTGACTTATAGTACTGTGACAATCTAAGCAATTGAGGATTAAGGGCCTTGCTCAAGGGCCAAACAGTGGCAACCTGGCAGTGGTGGGGCTCGAATCAGCGACCTCTGAATTGCTAGTCCAGTGCCTTAACCACTAGGCTACAACTGCCCTATATTTTATATATTTTTGGCCATGTCTGATTTTAAAATTTTCGTATTTATATATCAAATATACATCACCAGAATTAGTGCTCAGAGCTGACTGGCCGTACTGACATCCTCATAGCAACGGGATATAGGATGAGATGGTATGTACTTTGCAACAATAAGGTCTGTAACTAGGCAGGAGCATATTGGCAACTGAGTCTCCAGATAAGGTTGAATCCTACACACATTCAGTCTCTAATCTTGGTAACCTACAGCAGGTTCTCTTAGTCTTCTTAGCAGTCTTCATGGGCCATGTGGAATTTACATTGCACTCCTGTTCCAATGACATGTCCTTTTCATTACACAAAAGGCTACAGATAATCTAGAACAGATGGATTGCCTTTATCTTGTCATAATTCACATCGTGTTTCTAAGCAATTGAAATTAAATGTAGCCCCCAGTTTGTGACTAACAGTCTCAAAAGCTGACTTTATACACACGTGAAAAAAGGCATTGTTTTTATACACCTTTAAGTAATAGGTGTGGCTAAGACTCGATAATTAGTAGGGGTGTCCACATAATTTAGTGCATGTAATCTGGCAGATGGCAAGTTTTGCATGACTGTCTGAAAATAAAATTAAAGGTGAAGGTGCATTCTATGTGAATTGAGTTGCTGGATAGGTTTTATAGATTTATCTGACAGTAAGGTGTAAAATGTTATAATCCAATCAGTATAAATCTGTGTATGCAATTTGTAGGGTTGTATGACCCCTATTCATTATTTGCACAGATTTGCTTCTGTACACAACACATCTTCCAGCCTCTGAACATGAGAGATCAGAAAACAAAGAAAAGAAAAAAGAGAGGGAAAAAACACCAACCTTTAGCTGCAATTTTCTATAAACAAAATTTTTTAACATTTAGCTGACGCTTTTATCCAAATCGACTTACATAATGTGTCAGTATATCATCTAAGCAATTAAGGATTAGGGGCCTTGCTCAGGGGCCTAACAGTGGCAACTTGACAGTGGTGGGGGTTCGAACCAGCGACCTTTCGATTACTAGTTCAGTACCTTAACCGCTAGGTTACAACTGCTCTACAACAACAACAACAAGGGTCTCATAATGTCTAGCAAAATGCAAATACAGCATTTAATAGTAAGAACCTATTGTCAGCAGTCAAACATTGCAGTGGCATTGGGCATTTGATGTACCAGGACCTGGAGAACATGCCATTTTTACAATCTGGTCTTCAGCTGTGTGCGGCTTCATTCACTGCTGCTTCACTGCTCTTCACGTTTTACTTCTAGTTCTAATTGTAGTTTTACTTATAACTGACTTGTGTAGAAATGTAAAGACGTCCCAATTGACCTCCCAGCTGAACTTAAAAGCTGGTGGTATCTACTCTCAGGTTGCCATAGCAGCTCTATCTCTCTCTCTCCTCCTCTCTCACACTTCCTCTCTCATCTCTGTGGAAGTGACATAGTATCAAGATGAAAAGAGTGTCCATGAATTCCCCACTGCCATTTTTTTATATTTACTCAAAGCTTGGAAAGGCCGTGTGGTTTGGACCATTTTGAGGTCACAGTCATTTTTTTCATGCTTTAGATAGCACAGCCTGAAGCCACCTTCATGCTTGATGTTGTGAGATGATGAGTGTTTGCTGGATGTGCGCGCTGAAGCTGGGAAAAGATGCAAGTGATGGAAGTCATACTAAACTTGCTACTCATAATTATTTTTTCTCTGTTGTGCTGTGGATGTGGATGATCATACCCTCTTTAAGAGGTCCAACGAGTAAAATTTTTATTTTTATTTTATCCACCAGTTTATCTTGGTCAGGGTCACAGTGGGTTCATATGAACCAGGTAACACTGGGTTAAAGGCAAAATACCCAGGACAGGATGCCAGTCCTTCACAGTCCATCAGCCGTCCTACTCATTCTGACATAGTCGATCATACATCTGTGTATCTCATTGTGGAGATGTACAATATCACTTGCACTAGATATCCAGTCTATTTATTATGCCATTTAAAGCAACAGCATTGATTAAAATGTAGAGACTGAAATTGATGTAACCCACTTACTAGCATGTTATGTGATCCATCTTCCACAGCAACCGACTAATTTAATTATCCTATGTGTGCTTGGTTCTACATTTTCTACAATCTGTGTGCGTGTGTGTGTGTGTGTGTGTGTGTGTGTGTGTGTGCCAGGATACTAAAATAAAATCAGCTATAATGAAGCTGTGGCACTGAGGAAAACACCTGGTGTACATTATTCTTATTAAATACATGCCATTAAAAACCAGCGCATCGTACAGGTCATGACTGACCGGTTGTGTCCCAAATAGCTCACAACACTAGAAATGTGCGCTTCTGTAATGACACTCATTTGCGCTTGTAATTTTTGGTATAAGGACAGCTTAGGGTTGAACTTAAAGTTATCAGCTATGAAAAGATAAAATGTTTCTTCCTCACAATTACGAATGCTCACTATACATTATTGAAGCTCGTGCCATCTGCAGAAGATTTTGTCCAATTGCCACAGGCGATGAAGAAGCCTGATTTGTGAAGTGGCATCATTTTCTTTCCTAAGCAGAGCCGCCATCAGGTCTGTCAGATCCCACCTTGATTGATGCTCTGTCTCTGGCAGGGAACCTCCTGTGGATTTATAGAACAATTTCTGAATAGCATATAAGCCAAAAAACTTTCAGATTAGGCTGATAAAAGCATAAATCCATCATGTATAACGGTAATCCACTGCTAATTACTAGATTTTAAAGGCATGTTTTAATACCATTATCAGTATCGGACAGAACAGATAACGGTAGTACAAAATACGCCTAGAGACACGTTGTCATTGGGGTGGGAATTCTAATGCATCTGACATGATGCATCATATTTTCCCTTTCTGATTTTATGTATTAGTGCATATTTGTCAAACATAATTGTAGATCGTCAAAATTTAACATGAATGACAAGCTGTGCAAACAGAAAATACCTTTTTATTTTATAGTTATGTCACAGATGTTGGTTTTGTATCAAAAGCAGATAATGAGCCTAAATGGATAATTTTGGGTGCATTGAGGGCATATTTGACAATAGAATCTCTTCAGCAATGTGAAGTAGGTAAAAAGTCTTAACAATCAGCATGTTATGCTGCAAACAAAAGGAATTCTGATAGATATAAGAAAGAAAGAAATCAAAATATATCTGGAAAGGTCAGACATTCATTTCCATGGCTCTGGGACTCCAGCGAACCATAGTAGGAGCTGATATCTCCAAGTAGAAAAAAAAACTGAAGAAGGCAAATAACATATAAGAAACTGTTTTGTATTATTAATTAGTCATCTCATCCAAAATACTTTATACTAAATATCAAATTAAAAGATATATATTATTGATTTGTTATTATATCACCCGGCCCTATTTTTCTTTCTTTCTGTATTAAATCAAGAAAGTCTTGAAGTAAGGAGGAATAAGGAGACCCTGTACATGTGTGCAGGGCAAATCTATCTAAACGGCATCAATACTCAAGTGGGGATTTTCAGGCCCTGAGATTAGATAGCACACTCAACATCTCTTAAAATAATCATGCAAGGAAAGCTAATGTAATCCTGTTTAAATGCAGCTTCCTCCAATTCTTCATAATCATAACACCATCTGGCCGAAAGCTGAGTTTGAACCCAAAACCCCTGAAAATAAATCATACACTACTGAGATCCCTCACCGGTCACAGCCCACCTTGACCCAGCCCGACAAAAACTCCACAACCCACCAAGACCTGAGCGATAATTAAACCGTTCACCGAACAATAAAGCTCACCGAGTCTGGAATGAGCTCCTGACGGCCCTCCAGCATAAAGTGCTTTCTGATGTGCCGTCACCACTTTCGCCCGCGCAAGATTAGCGGTTATTTTAAGGGTCGGCTCAGAGCAAGGCCGATTGTCTGCTCCGAGGCTTTATCTCTAAGACCCTTGTGAGCTAGAGACAAGCGGGAGAGGAGATTAGTTCAGAAGACAGTAGGTCTCAGCTTAATGAGAGTGGACTCCTGGTGATACTCAGGTCCTCTGTTTTTTCTCGCTCATCACGTTCATCCAGGCGTTTGGTAAAAGCTTTTCGATCCCCACAGGCACCTGGAATAGAATTCTTAATTAAAAGCTTTTATTGGAGTTTGTAGATGCAGCACTCAGTACAAAAAGTTTAGTGTGTGTGTGTGTTTATGAGTCTGTCTGATATCTTATTCTTTGTATTCGGTCAAAAGTGCATTTGTAATGTAAGGCACAGATGTTGGATTAGAATTAGGAGGGGTGTTCTTATCAGAATCTTAATCAGAATTAGGATTAATTGGCCATGTACACTCACTAGGGATGTAACGATGCACCACAAGACCGTTAAAAATCGATTCACATGTGTAACGATTCAAATCAGTTTACATGTATAATGAATTGATATTCACTTTAAACAGCAGAGGGCACTGGCACTATTCACCTCGCCTGGTTGACGTCACTATAGGGTTGCCAGGTTTGGAATTTTCCAGCCAAATTTATTATGTGAGGATACTTTTTTTTTTTACACAAAAAGGGAAATGTGCAGCATTGTTTTGCATAGTTTGTACCTACCTCAGAAATAAAAAGGCATTTATTATTTATATAAATAAAATATAAGCACAAATACAGTATTTTATTTTATTTTTTAAAGTAATAATAATAAAAGGAAACTTATTTGTCATAATTTGTCTTCAATTTCAGGGTATCGTGAATCGCAACGCATCGTGGGTAGAGTGTATCGTTACATCCCTAATGCTCACACATACAAGAAATTTGACTTTGGTTACATGGATGCTCGCAGTGCACATAAACACAACAAAAAAACACCTAAAACACACACAGCTCACTGTCTCTCACACACACACACACACTTTCATACCTGTAAACATTTGCACATGCAATGCACATTATAAGTTATAAGGTCCAGTTATTCTGATGTGCAATATAGAAAATATATAAACAGGAAATAAACAGTAAGTGTGAAAGACCGGTGTATGGAATAATAGATTTTTGGTTATACAGTGTCCATAGGAATAATATGAGAACATTAAGTGCAACTCCAAGATCTTGAATAGGCACAAATTTCCAGAGACATTCTCCAAAATGTTTTAGAAAACTTTACCAGATGCAAACTGGGGACTGGCTTTTTTTAAATAAATGACTATGGTTTAGGAATAGGATGTGTAACAAGCATAAGGTGAGATGAAAACACACTTTTGGCCCTGTGTGACTATAAAACGTTTCTGACAATATTCTGCTGCCCTCACCAGGCTGCCAACAAATAGTGCAGCACATAAAACTACAGTGGCCAAGAAAAAAATGTTTCAAATATTGTTATTGTTTCTTGGCAATATGATTTAATAATTTAATTTATTTCTGAGCTAAGCAGTGAAGTTGGAATTTTTCAGCCCCTCAGTGTCAAAAGTTGGAAGGAGAATAGTGCTACAACAAAGGGGTCGGGGGGAGACCCTTTTCATTGATGGGTGGAGAAAATGGGGCTGACAGAGCAACAGATGGTCTAAAGTCAGTAATTGTATAATCAGACAGTGCATCTATATGATAGCTCATGAAATGTAGCTTATTTAAAGGCCATGGAATATATGAACTAGATAAGTGAACGTAATAAAATGCTGTGAGTGTAGGTAGCAAATGTATGGATGTTCTTCACCATGGCTTGCAGTGTCTGCACAGATGGAGGGATTTGGGAGGTTTTTTCTTGTTTTGACACAGAGGTGAAACAAGTCAAGTCAAAATGTTTGAACATTGAACCTTGTCTGAAAGCAACTTTACAGATACCAGGAACAAAAACCCCTAAAGAAAAACATCAATAATATTACATGTTAAAAAAACTTTAAGAGGAACCAGACTCAGCAGGGACCTGCCCTCCTTGGGTGGCCTAGAGGATCATTTGGATCATTTAGATTAAATAAACAGATTAAAGTTAAAGTCATTACATTTCATTATCCTGGTAAAATAAAGTCTAATAGTGAGTCCTTGACATTTTGAGTGTGGTCATTACAGATTCTCATCACATCCAGCAGTCCAGCAGGAACGGCTTTGTTGTCATGGTGGCCTTAAATCTACGGAATTCAGCCTCAGGCACTTAAAAAGGTTCAAATCAGAGCCACCTTGGTGAAAAAAAAAACTGAAAATCATTGTCTCCAAAACATGATGTAATTGTGCAGAGTAGAGTGTGAGACTTCAGCATCTCTGATTATTACAGTATAAATAGAAAGTACACACAGGGCTCTCTCAGGACATCAGTGCCCACCTCCCCACCATCAACAAGGGGGAGTCTCAGGAAAAAAAGACAAGACCAATCCCATCCTATGAAGACATTTAGTGTAATCGGTTCTCTAATGACTGTACTGTTCTAGAAAAGCTGGAGATCAAGAGGTCGTTGTTGTATCGGCAAATGAAAAATGTCCATGTCTATCTTTTGTAATGAAGGGAACGGTCATTAGCCCAGAGGTCAAGTGCCCTGTACTTATTTAGTACACTATTAGATACACAATGCACTCCAATTTATTAAACTGCACCAAACATTGTGACCTCTGAAAAACAAAAAACAAGCACTGTCAATTCTTTCTGCTGGCTTTTTTTGGGAATCAGTTATGTTATATTTGGATGTGATTTGTTTCATGTTGGAGGACTAGGTAATGAAATTATTACCAAAGTATCTCTGTGGTTTACTCCCATTTGAATCAAAGACTGTTTGTGGACACCTGACCTTGAGCTTGTAGGGCATCCTATTCCAAAACCATAAGAGTTGTAATGAAGTTCCCATCAGGGGCTTAAAAGGCAAGATTTCAACAAGATTATAAAATGTGGGTCTGTGGGAATGTGCACTGAGGTTGGGCAAGAAGGCCTGGCTCACAATTTGTTATGAGTTTCTGGCTAGATTCAAGTGTTAAGAAGTCATTGTTTGGTTAACACTGTTGGTTAATGCACTGAATGGGCACAGATTTCCACAGATATTTATGAGCCCTGTAATTTGGGGAAGTAACTTATTAATGCATGTGATTTTGGAATGACCATGTGTCCACGTACTTCTGATAAAATGCATGCTGCCATTCCAAAACTGGTTGCTTTATATTCATATTGGGGTTTTTTTCTGAGTAAGACTGTGTGAATCCCATCCTGCTGAATTTAGGTGATGACCACACGTTACATCATCTTTAAATCTGAGAGAAATTTGTGTAAGGCTCAAGATTGTCAAGAAAGGGATTAGGAGAACAGATATGTCCGATTTCTGGCCAAGAAAAACGTCAGTGCAGAGTCAGAGGCTTTTTTGGGAACAAAGAAATCACATTCAGTACATCTTGAAGCTTAAAACAATATAAGATGTCAGCATCCTGATTTAAGCATTCTGCAGCGGTTCTTGATGCTGAATTCAGTTTCAATTCAGCTGAGCTCCTCTGTCAGTTCTGTCGGTTCTGTGGATCCACTAACAAGCTGGCTCATCTGGATAATAGAGGCTGCTGGGATCAGTTGATCTACCTTCAGCTGACCAGCTTGGAGGAAAATGTTGTCTGTAAGTCAGCCTTGTTGTGCCTGTCTCAGATTTTTGCTTTGCCTCTTTAGATTTAGGGTCAGTACTGAGATTTATATCAGTAAACAAACCTTATTTGTTTTCTGGTACCTTTTCTCTCAGATTTTAAAATCTCTTGAGATTAAAGGTGCTTTAGGTAGAATCTTTTTTTTTGTAGAGGAGGAACAACAGCAGAAAATTGTGGTTTCTATTTGGAGTCTTCTGTTGTGTCATTTATTAGTAAGCAATAAAGAATTGAAGGTGTGAAGAGAATATCTCTAATGTGACTAGCACGAGAAACGTAAACACAGTCCGGTTCTGCATTTTTCAAATATTTAAAATTAAAATTCAGTTTTATCATGTTGATTCTGAATAGTAAGAACTATTTAAAATTGGCCAGTGACCTGGTGAGTGTAGGTGAACACTTTTTTTGGGACACCATTCTGGAACGTTCTATGAGGTCTCAGCCATGTTAATATTACTTTTTAAGAAATACCATTTTGTAAACAAGATTTTGTTTTCCATATTTATTATGAGTCACAAGGGTTCTTTAATTGTTTGTTGATATGGTATTATTTTTATATTGGACCATCGATGCTGAAAGAATAAATAAATATATGATTTATTTGACATGCTCCAATCTGTTTTTGTTGCAGGTGATTCCCAGCGAATCGAGATGCCGAGAAAAGACATTGAAGCTATTAGGGGCCAAATGGTTCTTCTAGAGGCTTGGTACACTCCCACATCCGACATCGAGAAAAACACTGTCAGCTGGAACTTCATGGCTAATGACCCCAAACAAGTGAGTGGCAAGTGTCCTGGCAGCGAGAGTGTACTGATTTCCTCACATGATTATTGGTTCAGCTGTGCCCAAAATACCCGGTTTAGCTCATTTTTCTGCTGGCACAGATGTTCTCAAGTTTCAGATGGTCCAATTAACCCTAAAGCGGGGGGTGTATCAATGTTGATAAACATATTTGTGGCGCAGCAGTAAATTATGCTAGTCCATTACTGCTGGGATCTAGGGTGCACATCCACAGTGGTGAGATCTTTTGGTTGGGGCATTTACATACAGACATGACGGGCTATATCTGAGTGGGGATGGCCAGTGGCAGTGATGGATTGGAGTACTGTCTGGGGTGTGTTACTACATTGCACCCAGTGATTCGGGGTAACCATAACCACCACAACCCTGACCAGGATGAAGCAGTGGTAAATGAGTATTAATGAATACTGATAAATGTCATACAGTACAGATGTTACTCACACTGAACCCTGACCTCAACCACATTCAGTCCCTTTGGAATGAAATAAAATGCAATGCCATATATGCCAAAATGGAATTACTAATGGCTACCCCCACCCCAAACCAACACCTTGAACATTTGTTATGGTCTTTTCTTCATCTCGCAAGCTAGTCATTTCCAAAATACCAATTGTGAATGTGCTCCTGCTTGCACAACCCTTGATCTGATCAAGAAAAGCCCATTCAGACATGTCTCCAATCTGTGGCCACTTCTTATCACCTGCTAGTGTTGGGTTCCCACACAGAGCCATATCGCATACAGAGGGTCATGCTAGGCTCCGTGTGACCCCTCCCCCCATTCACGCAAGCACCCGGACCAGTACCAGTGTTACTGATGTATGTTATGTGTATGTTGTGTCATGTTGTAGATCATCTCCTACTCCTCAGGCCAGATAGGGAGTCATGAATTTAGAAAGCGGGTTGGCTTCGCTGTGCCCATGCCCTCCACCAACCTGTCGATCTACATCAACAACACTCAGGAGTCCGATTCAGGCCGCTACCTCTGCAACGTTATAATTCCTGGAGCACCCGGCCTGTCTGGAGAGCTGTGGCTTAACGTCAAGAGTAAGTTTAAAGTCAATTCATTCAGAGCCTGTAGCACTTTATTAGGTACATCTGTCTGGAACAACCATTCATTTCAAGCTACACCCAGCATACAGATGAACCTTGTTGGTATTCACTTACTGACTGTGGCCCATCTGTTGCTCTGTCCACGTTCTCACATCTCAAAGAAATTGCTGTTTAGGATAATGCAGTGTATGATTGGAGTTTGTGTTTTTTATCCCACATTTTCAGTTCCACCCTCCACCCCAGTGTGCTCTATGACTGGGGATCCTGTGCTGAGGGGAAATGTGACATTCAGCTGTAAGTCCAGCCACGGCAAACCTGAACCTCAGTACAAGTGGACCAAGGCTGCTCCTGCCTCAGAGGTCTTCTTTTCTCCAGTGCAGAGTAAGATTGTATTACTGCTGTTTCCATGTATGGAGTGTCCTGTTGTACCTGGGGATGAATAGCACTGGTCAAGCGTGTCCTGTCACACGTTGAAATTTGGATATGTGTCAGTAGTGCTAGTTTTTTGTTTGATTGGTTGGGTTTAAAGTCAAGTTTGCCAGCAACATGTTTCATCTAGTGCTGTTGTGTTTTCTCTTAAAATCATGGACAGGAAGCATGTGTTAGCCCTCAATGTCTCTGATTGCAGACTAGGTTATGGAAAAGGTTTTTTGGACAGTGTCTGTGGCATTTATACCCACTTATTGAAAAGAGCATTTGTGTATTCAGGCACTGATGTTGAACAAAAAGGCTTGGCTCACAAACATTCCAATTCATCCCAAAAGGGGATTATTATTGATTGATATAGTCAGGACATCTCCTTTCCAAACTGTTACCACAAAGTAGGAAACATATTTAGAAGTGGATGCGACTAAAACTCCTGAACTCAATATTTAGGAGTTTTGAACACATGCTGTTGGTTGAACGGTACGTCTTATGTTCCACTACAATAAACAATGGGTTCTGAAATGTGTTTTATTGTTTGCAAGTCAGCTATAATCTGTGCAAGTCTTACGTCAGTGCCAGCTGGTCACAAATTAGACTTAGACTTGTTGTGTATTTCTCACTGATTCCCAGCACGTGGGACTCAGATTAAACTGTGATGATTCTTATGTATTAATGAAAAAGGGATCAGACAATCTTCTGCATATAAGTAATGCAGCTTTCTGTATAATCCTCTCCTTTATATATATATATATATATATATATATATATATATATACACACACACACACTGTACGTATTGTTATCTCACAAATGCCTACCTCTCTGTGCCATTCATTTCTGGGTTTTTTCATGCACATATATTCTTGTTTGAAAGTTGTGACCCCCTTGTTTAAAATTTTTCTCATGTTTATTAGTCACTAATAGTTTTCTATTTCTGTCAGGTAGAAAGTTTTTGTGTTGTAACTTGCCGGTGGATTGAGTAGCTGGTTGAATTACATACGATGGATTATTCACATGTGTTTTCCTTTGTTTCATTTTAATTTCATAGTCTCCCATATTTTGGCCAATATTACAAAACTGTTACAGCTAGCATGTTTCAAGGGTGCTTGTTTTCAGTGCCTAACATAATTTTCTTGAGTCCCGCGCAGCTTATTTCTTTATTATTTTTCTTTATTATTTTCTTGGTTTCTGTTTTTCTCTAGTTATTATTTTCTTTCTTGTGTTTCCTGTTAAGTCTCCTCCACCTGGGTTTATCTATAGTCCTCTCAGCATTAGAGTTACATCTGTTGTGTCTGTTTTAGACAATCACCAACCCCTTAAACAATATGTTCAATAAATTATACCATGTTTTTATGGACCTTGTTTTGTGCACTTTGTGCACAGGCAGTCATTGTTAAAATGTTGCAAAGATGGAACCATATTTATTTTGTATATCTGGCTTTTTACACTTAGCAATAGCTGTGACTGAGAAACCTTAATAATTAATTAGTGTCCACATAATGTTGGCGATTTAGTGTACATGCAACCTTACATATCACTTTTCTCTGCAATGCTCTCCCAGAGTGGAGGTCATGTCCTCAGCCGATGCTTGTTCTTGGCTACTTGGGTAAGGTATTTGTTAAAACTAGACTTCAGTTAAGTTTAGCTAGTTTAGTAGAACACCGGGCCCCATACTCATCAAGCATCTACGAATTACTCTTTGTCACTAATATGATTCTTCTTAACTTAAGTCCTTTATATATATGTATGTAAATCTAAATCTAATACGAGAAGCTCGATGAATACCGGCCTAGGTCAATAATTTCACCACATTGTAGACTCACATTGATTCCTCACCATTAGCTGCTTATGAATGTGGCAAGTCAAGTGTTAATTGAAAGTGTGTGTGGATTGTTCAGTCACCTCTCCCTCTCCGAAATATGTGCAGTCACTAGCAGTGGATTCTTACAGACAGCAGATGTCACATTTGCAGTGACAATAAGCCGAATAAATGACCTTCCCTCCCTCAGACAAGGATACTTGAGTCTGTAAGCACCAGGCAGGCTGGTAGCACCACTGAGGCTCAAATTCAGGAGCTCGAACTTTCTGCAGAGATGGGCTAAAGCATGACACTTCTTATTTTTGTACTTAATGAACAATAAAACCAGATTAAGAAAATGCAGTTTGTTATTTCTATAACAGCTTTGCTGATGACTTTTGGTTTATTCTATCTATCCTTCTTCGTGTGCTGATTGTTAAAATCCTTGACAATTTCTTGCTTTCAGATGAAAGACAGGGCACCCTCAGATTGAACAACCTGACCAAAAACATGTCTGGCAAATATGTATGCAAGGCAAGCAACACAGCCGGGAGCGAGAGCTGCCACATCAACTTAGAAGTGTCCACCCGTAAGTAATAACTCAAATGTAATTCAGCATCATCTGTGCTGACAGGAAATTAAAAAGGGTATCTCCTTATCTTGCAGCAAGCAATGCGTGGATGATAGCCGGAGTTACTGTGGGTTCGGTGGTGGGGCTTGTGGCTCTGGTCCTCTTACTGCTCTTCATCCTCAGAAGGAACTGTGACACAGAAGAGGAAATGGCCAACGAAATCAAGTGAGCTGTCTACCTTCTGTCTCTGAACTGTTCTCACTCTATTTCACGCTCTAATTTGTTCATTTGGTGGTGGCACTGCCAGGTTGTCACTGCTGGGCTTTTGAGCAAGGCCCTTAACCCTCAATTGCTTAGACAGCGTACTGTCAGCGTACTTTAAGTCGCTTTGGATAAAAGTGTCTGCTAAATGCCAAAAATGTAAATGTTAAAAAGGCATAGGGCATGGGCATGATCACTTTAGAATGAAATACACACAGAAGGATAAAAGGGACATTGTTTTGTCATTTCTGACTGATGTTCTTATTACAGGGAGGACGCTCAGGCTCCGAAGCGGGTTTCTTGGGCGAAGAGTGGCACCGGATCAGACATCATGTCTAAGAATGGAACTCTGTCCTCTATAGTCACCGGCCCTCCTCCACAGGATCCGCGGCACACACCAAACAACAACTACTCATATTCCACTGGGGTCTGTAACTCATCCACTGTCCCTGTAGCACCTGTAAGCACCCAGCTCTGCCCAGCGGAGCCCAATCCACTGCATGGACTGCCTGGGTACAACGTCAGCAAAATACCCGTCCATTCCCATCATCACCAAGCTCTGAGCTCAGACAACAACAACACACTCAGGACTGAAGGTGCTCAGCCTCAGGTCCCACGCCCCATCCCCATGCCTGTCAGATCAGTGACAATCGTGGGCGCTGTGCCAGTAATGGTGCCCACTCCGAACCAGGCCGGCTCTCTTGTGTAGCCCAGTCAGGGAAGCAAATGGGCGTGTATATGTTGGAGTTTCTACTTTTATATTTAGGATTTAAGAATATATCTAGAGATTTCTTTATGGGTTTAGTAGTTTGTTTTATAAAATATTGGTGTTTCAAAAGTTTACATACACTTGTAAGATAAACGTACACTATATGGCCACTAGTACACTTGATCATGATCATGGTGGACACCCCATTTCAAAACCATGGACATTAATATGGAGTTGGTCCCACCTAGTGGCTGTAACAGCCCTCAGTGTCCTGTGAAGGCTTTCTACAGTATTTTAGAACATGTCTGTGGGAATTTTTGTCAAAATCAGACAAGACGAGAAAGCCTGGCTTGCAGTCGTTTTCATTAATCCCAATACTGTTCACTGGGGTTGAGGTCAGGGCTACTGGGCGATTCTGGCACTGACCTTTACAACCAGTTTGTCAAACCATTTCTTCATGTACCTTGCTTTGTGCACCAAAGAACACTTTATTTTGTTGCATTATGTTACATTATTAGGGGGCGCACAGGTGGCAAATGGTAAATTACATTAACCCACTACCGCTAGGATCCAGGGTTTGAATCCCAACCGTTGCTATTGGTTAATCAAGCATATTTATACAGACATGATTGGCTATGTTTGTATGTAGGTTTGAAACACATGAGCATAATAATTGGGGGGACTGCATACTTTTGGTCATATAGTGTGTGTGTGTGTGTGTGTGTTATTTCTTAAAAACAGGATCAGAAATAAACAACAACTAAGATTATCACTGATTATTAAGTGATGTGTAAAGTTCTATATTGTAATTACATTTAGTGGCTTGACCTTCTGATTCCTTATTAGTGCTTTGGATTGGCAACAGCTTGTGACTTTCCTGTGCCTATATAAATAGGGCCAGTTTGACTGCACCCATTAATAAAGACATGGAACAGTGATCTCCTGCTAAGGTCTGAAAGAAACCCCTTACTGTCACAATATGCTGAGAGGAAATCTGTCTGGATGGTCAGCTGTCTTATACAAATGTATGTAAACGTTTGCCTGTATATCTTTATACTGTATATTCCTACAGAGAGTGTTGTTTATTGATTCGGGGAATTTAACGTTCAAATCATTTGTTCTACAGATCCAATAATTCTTCAGATTCTGTTTCTGATTGTATTTGATCTTTTTTAATGTTTACTATAGTTCAGATTTGTGAACAAGTTACAGAAGTCGCTGGATTACTGGAACCAGTTCAGCTATTAGAGCGATTTGATTTGAGTAAACTGTGCTGTATTTGATGTGGGTTATAACTTTAAAATTTAACATTGTGCCTCTTTTTTGCTCAGGTGTTTCTCTGATAGCCATTCCCAATTACAGATCTTACAGCCTGAACAAATGTTTTATTGTCATATTTTTACCATTAAACAAAACTGTAAACGTTACAGATTACCTGCTATTCTGTATCATCTAATTGAAATGTGGATTTGAGGGTCATGGATATCTCCACAGGGAAATTTGTTATACATTCAACAGTATCCACACAAAACATCAGACAGTAATCATTGAACAGCAAATCCAACATTGTGATCTAAATAGCCAGTGCTCAATAATGAGGCTAGCAATGGCTGGGATAAGAGAGTTTTTAAATCTTGGCAAATTATATCTGCAGCCAAACAGAAGCAACTTGAACTCTGTGAACTGTGGGGTGGCTAGATCTCCTGACCCTTATACGGATGAGTTAAATCATTAAAGGTCATACCTGTAATCTTCTGCACACACTTTAATGTACCAGTTTCAACAAAGTATAAAATATGTTTATAAAATTACTGTCAACATTAAAATTTAATTTAATGCTTACGATAAAACTGAATGTGCTAATGGGTGGAATGAATCACATGTTGGATAAAACTCTCAGTTGCAATTCCAATTCATCTGAAAGATGTTAAGCAGAATTAGGAATCAGTAGAACTGTGCAGGCCACTGGAGTTCCTTCACATCAGATTCCTTAAACCTTGTCTTTAAGAGCCTGGCTTTGTGTATGGTTGTACATTAATGCTGCAAACTGTTGCCACATATTATTGATTTTATACACTTGTTAGTGATGTGTGTGACCGAAACACCTAAATTCCATAATTAGAGTTATTTACACATGACTACACCGGCCTGCCTACCTGTGTTTTACTAATCAGTGCCATGAGGGTGTGAGCTGTGTGTTATCTTGATAAACAGAAGGAAAACAAAACCTGTGTGTGAGAAACACACCGACATGGCTTACAGTCACACCGTATTCCTTTTTTGGATTTTAACCTTTTGCTTTGGTGAGTAGGAATGATGTGCTAGTAGATTTAGATTTTGGAATTTGGAAAATACTGATATACTTATTAAATTCAGTCACTTCACCTTCAGTCTCTCATTTCAGGTGAGGTCCTGTCCTGGGACGCAGTGGTGGTAAAGAGCTCAGTGTTTGCCCGCTCCGGCTCCTCAGCTGAGCTTTCCTGCCATTACAGCACCCATGTCTCTGAGGGTTTCACTCTGGAGTGGCGTTACGCCGCCCCAGGAACCCCTGCCGTCCAAGCGAAAAGGGTAAGCACCTACCTAAACAAAATTCTTTACCAGATCGAAACAGTTATGATGCACTTTATTCACAAGACAGATCTGTACAGGTAATGTACTACAATGGGAAACTCTACTGGGTGAACTCATGGGAAAGCAGAATGGCTTTAGTCCAGAACCCACCAGTTGCCAAAGATGCTTCTGTGAAGTTCTTTAACGTCCAGCCTGATGACAGTGGACTATATATATGTGACATTACAAATCCAAACGACTGGTCTGGAAGTGGACAGGGTCTGATCAACCTGACTGTACTAGGTAAGAGACATTCAATTTAATACACCAGTAATACTTTTGGAATCAAAATAACATCCATGCATTAATGCACTCCTTCAGAAGGTAGTGTGGGAGCTGACCATCACCCAAACAACATCATTCAATGATGTTATGTTGGTAATATTATGTTTATTGTGTTCTCAGTTGCATCCTGTGTTGTATATTTCGTATATGGAAGTGCCTTTGGGTCCTTGAAAAGTGCTTTATAAATGTATGTATGTATTATTATTACTATCATCTGATCAGTGTGGGTCTCTTTTGATTGCTAAATGAGGGAAAGGGCTGAGAAAGTGCACAGAGCAACACAGGCCACAGTCAGTATTATTATACCAATAGTTGCTCAATGAGTGTATGTCTATATGCAGATTCTCTCAAAATGTAATGCTCCTTCCAATAAAGAGGTTAGTGATATTTAAGAGGTTCGATTAGATATATAAATGATGCCAATATGTTTAGGATGTCACTGATTTCATTTATCTGCAAATATGGTCAGCACCACTTTTTTCTGGTCACCTTTTATTTAAATGCATTAAATCATGCTTATGTAAGATAGAGCTTATGGAATTTTACCTACATAACAACAGGGCAGTTGTTGCCTAGAAGCTAACGTACTGGACTAGTAATTAAAAGTTTGCTGGTTTAGGCCCCATAACTGCCAGGTTGTCACTGTTGTTAAACAAGGTCCTTAACCCTCAAAAGCTTAGACATTATAATGTCACAGTACTGTAAGTTGCTTTGGATAAAAGCATCTACTAAGTGCTGAAAATGTAAATGTAGAAAAGTGTACATGATTTTGACTCTGATTCACTTTTTTAGTGCCTCCATCTGTGCCTGCTTGTCAGCTAAGTGGCAACACCTATGTGGGGAATGACATCACTCTTACATGTCAAAGCTCCCAGGGAGTTCCTTTACCCATCTATTCCTGGAGCAGAGAAAAGGACACAGCACCTCTGCCCCCCAACAACATTGTGGAAGGTATGTAATATATATGCATTCATCTCTCTAAGACCATTTGGATTAATACAGTAGCTCACTGCAGATAAGCCCAACCCTCAGTCTAATCTTAAGCTCCTGATATCAGCACACGGTTGTTTGCTACACAAACATTAAAAAAACAGTGCTGATATAGTCAAGAATTTTAAGTGACCCTTCATATTTCTACAGTGCCAGTGGTAGGGTGGTGGTAGCTCAGGAAGTTTAAGTTACTGGGCTAGTGATCAGAAGGTCACTGGTGTAAACCTCATAACCAAGTTGTTACTGTGTAGACCTTGAGCAAGACTCCTAACTCTCAAGTGTTTGGATTGCATTTTATACCAGTTATAAGTTGTTTTGGAAAAAAAGTGTTCCAAAGCAACACTTTGGATGGAGGGAGGGAGGGAGTAAGTTTAGGTATACTGTATTAAAGTAAAAAGTATTAAAGAAAGCACACATTACTCTACAAAACAATGTAGCTGAATAAATAAAGATATGTGATATATAATATAGTTAATGTCACAGTTACCAAGTTTCCCATTACCTTTGCTGTGCCATATGCTAAAGGAAATGTTTCCATGATGTGTTCCAGATCAGCGTACTGGCTCTCTTCATTTGTTTAACTTATCTGTTGCCTTTACTGGGACATACACTTGCACAGCGTCCAATGATCTGGGTCAAGCCGCATGCAGCATATCTGTAAAAGTGGCCAGTGAGTAGGAAGACACATCCTCATCAGTTTCAATAAAAGCATGTTTAAAATCTGGCTGCTGTATGTATGTATGTATGTTATAGATTTTCTGTTTGATAGATAGCAACAGCGCAGCAGTGGTGGGTTGGGTGCTGATGGGAGTGTTTCTTGTCGTCCTGCTGATCGCAGCTGTGGCCGCGTCTGTCTTCTGCTACAGGAAGAGGGCTCACCGCAGCACAAAGAACATCAGGTGTGTGTATTTAAATGGAAGACAAGACACACAGTTTAAATGATTATATAACTAAACAAACCAGTCTTCAATCTAAAGGTGACCCGACTGACCAGATAGGGTTTGCCTGCAATGACTTGACGTGGTTTTAAACACCTCAGTGTAATGATGGGAGAGGAATAGCACTCCAACCAAAAATGTAACGCCAAACATTAAGCATCATGTGTTTAGAAGCATAGCATATGATGAAGCATAATATGTAAAACTGTCCAAATGTAAAATATGACCATGTATTGGACCATGTTACTTTCCCGTTTCCTCAGGGGTCCAGCTTTATAAACCAATGAATCTACTTACATGGCATTTAATACAAAAAGGTTTTCAAATGACAGCTTTTATGTATTTCAGCTTGTTTGTTCTAATTCTAAATGCATCATAGAGGTGACTGTTCAGTTTCACAACAATCTTGTAAGGTATCCTCTATTCATGGTAATGATTTTCCATTTGCGACCACTCTTCCTCTTTGCTGATGAGTTTTATCTGTTTGTCATGACCTTTGAAACTAAGTTCTTTTTTCAGTTTAGTTCTTTGTAAAAAAATATATATAATTCATTAAATAAAATGTTCTTAAAATTCAGTTTAGGCACCTTTAAACCTCAGTGGTTATTATTTCCTTCTACTATAAATGATGTTCTATAAATGTAGTTTTAATATCTCTCTCTTTCTTCCTCAGTGAGACGAATTTAAGTCCTTTAGGAAGGTCCCAGTCGAAGGGTCCTCTGCTTTCTGCTCACTTCGAGGGTGATCAGTCTCCACAGCTTCGAGTCTCCCACTTCAGTCCTCTGGTATAAATCCAGTTATTACCAGCTTTACCTCATACTGACCACTTTATTCATCTGTAAATGATCTACTTTTTACTAACAGTACATTTACAGAAAGACTTGTTTTTTATTTTGATGTTTTTGTGATGTATTTTTTTATCATCAGCTTAAGAAGAAGAACGTAATGTTTGTTTTATGATCAAATTGGTAAACATCATTGTTAGATTGCAGTAGATTACTGATTTGGAAAATTATCAGAATCAATGTTTTCTTCCACCTGGAACATTACTGTTAAATAAATGTTAATATTTACATATATTAATTCAAAGCTCATTGTTTGACTTGTTTCTTTGCCATTTAAAGTATCCATTTAAATAATTTGAAAGTGAAATTTTCTCATAAATTGGTGTCATTGGTGTTACAAGCAGTTATACCAGTGATAACCATTTTACATGCAACTTGCTTTTAAGAAATGGATTCTAGATTTTATTTAATCAATTAACACTCAGGTTATGCAAAGTCATTGTGTATATGACATAATAATTATTTTAAACCTCACTTGTTTTCCATACTTCTCAAAATAAAATAAATGTATTTTTATATAGTATTTATTGCACAAAAAAGAATTAAGGTACTTACATTGGCTTTAATATTAGGGTTAATAAATCACCCAATAATAAAAGCTTGCTTATAGGAGAATTCTTTTTTTATTTGATAAAGATCTTCCAGTATTACAGATGTAACAGTGAAATACTGAGTTCAAATCAAAACACTCAGTCATACGTTCAGTATTCTAGTTCTGATACAAAATTACATTTTACCTGTAACAAAACACATCTTTATATCGTGACCTCTGTTTTATATTTTTAAATGATGTTACTGAACTGTCCCCAGTACTTGGAAACAAATGTAATCTTTACATTTCTGTTACATTTCGCGTGCTGCTTGAATAACTTTCATCTCTGATGCCATGTTACAATTTCTGTGCAAATCACAAAGCTAAGTTTTTAAAATTGTGATTGATTAAATTGTGTGACTGATTCTTGGTACATTAATCAACCCAAAAATGGAGGTAGAGAACCATTTTCTTAAAACTTTATGTAGTGTCTTTCCTCTAATTAAGTTCAGTGTGAAGCGTGTACACATATATAAGGCCACTGAAGGCATTATTACTCACTGGGTAACAAAATACTCCGACAACACACAACAAGTATTTGACAGTGGACCATAATTAAAACATGAATCGCTACAACAACAAAATCATTATTTAGAGACATGGTTTACTAAAACCAGTAGGATTTCATAAAGCTCTTCCTAACAATAGATCAGTCCTATAGATAAGAGCACAGTCTGATAGTCCGTTCTGTGCCTGAAGTGCTGATTTGATCATCATGACTCTGTCAATAAACTTCTGGCAATGATCATCCTCATTACTTCATTAGTACCTGTAGAAGAGAATTAGAGTTTTTCAGTTATGGGAAATTAAATTATTTATAATGATTAAATTACTTAATATGACTTATTCAACAGACATAGTGGCAAATCCCTACAGACTTTTACAGAAATTATGTTTTAATCACTAGAATTAGAACAAGTATTGTCTATATTGCTTATTTTATGTGTGTTCTGTCAGTTTTGGTGCATCATGCATCTGTGCATTGAATGATGCCAAATCTTATAACTACCAGGCATGTCTGCTAAGTTTTGTCTATTATCACAACAAAGTTCGTATGTATGGTCGGTTCTTTTGAGGTCTCTCTATGAGATTTAATGTCGGGGGAAGTCACAAGCACAAGTTGCCTATAAACAGTACTTACTCAGTAGAAATTGAGTGAAAGAGTACTGAAGTACCAGAATCCTAATGACTAGCCCACAGACATAATTGGCTAGTTACCACTATAGTGTTTATAAAGTTGCCATGATAGTAGTGCGTGTGTGTAATGTGACGTTTGTCTGAAACATTTGTATATTGTAGGCCAGTAAAGGACATAAACATAGTGATTAAAAAAAACTTACCTTCTAATATCTGATGCACTCGGACATCTCGGACAAACTGCTGTACTGCGTAGTCCTTCAGGTACCCATATCCACCGTGCATCTGTAAAGCCTGGTTACAAACCTACAGGTACAGGAAAAACAAAACCAGCTTATTACAACCAGAATAATAGTAGTAATAAGTAAAAAAAAAATGCAATGAAATCCCTCTGACTCACATTATATCTTCATTTTACAGATGTCATTCTTTCTATAACTTAATTTGATATAATTCATAATTCACAGGCTATACATTAGCTTTGGGGATCCACCTATTTATCTCGCTACCATCAAGCATATTAATTTAGAACTCAATGTAATTATATTTTACACCACATGACACTGGGGTCTCTGGGACCCCAAAAAACAAGGCAGTAAAGTCGGTGTCAACAGAACACAAGGGTTTATGAAAAATACAAACTGTCAGGTGCAATTTGTAGGTGTGTATGTACAGCCAACTACTGTATCTGACCATATATATTACTAGAACAGAGCGTACTCACTGTGAAGCACTCATCAGTAGCAAAGAGTTTAGCCATGGAGCAGAGCGACACCGCATCTGGTCTGTTCTCCTGCAGAGCCAAGGCCGCCTGGCGTACCATCAGCCGAGACGCTACCAGTTTTGTGGCCATCTCAGCCAACTTGAACTGCAAGAACTGAAGCCAGAGAAGAACCCACACACACACATAAATCTTTTACTAAAAACAATAGTCATAATTACAACTGTTCACTTCTTCATGTGTCTTTAATACTACAAATATAAGATGAACATAAAGGACGCAGCTTCACCTGGCTGTTTGCAAGAGGTTGTCCGAACTGTTTGCGGACCAGTAGATGATCTCGGGTCAGCTGAACAGATGCATGAGCAGCTCCGAGAGAACAGGAAGCTGGGGATGCAGCAAATCAGCAGTCAGAGGAAGTTCTAGTTTGACGGTAAATCTGATTATTTTTAAAAGCACGGATGACTGGAATGCTAGGGCTTTGAAATAATAGCTTTAACTTTCCATAGAACCATTATAAGGGAAAAGCCAAATAAAGCTGGACACCAGAACCATTTTTTTCAGTGTTGCACCGTTTCCCAGGCCTAGCAAGACTGATTAGCACAAACAACTATTGTGCATACTCTCTGTAATATAACATTGTTTTAACTGAATAGGAATTGATGTAAGAGTTCTACACAGTGAATGTGTGGTGCTCTTCTTTCTGTAATAGCTTACCAATGTTTATTCTGCCTCCATTCAGACCTTTCATGGCGATGTTAAATCCCTCTCCTTCCGAGCCCAGTCGGTTAGTCACCGGAACTGCACAGTCCTCGAAGATCACTGCTCTGGTTGGCTGCGAGTTCCAACCCACCTGTCAAACATTAGCACAAATTAACACAACTTGACAGAATCCAGGACTGACAGACCAAAAACCCCTGTCTAGCAAGCCAAGGGTGACAGTGGCAAGGAAAACGCCCTTAAATTACAGGAAGACACATTGAGAGGAACCTTGAGTTCTCCCTGTGTTCGTGTGGGTTCCTTCCTGGTGCTTTTGGTTAGCAGTTGGTGTGCCTGAAACACCTAAACTAAATCATTATAAGGGGTGTCTTCAATGCCATACTGTATTTTACATACTGGATTTTGGTTACTAGGGCTGACTGACCTGAATCTGACCAGTCATGCCCTCCTGATCCCAAATTACCTTCTTCTCCTTTTTGCCGAAACTAAGTCCTGGAGTTCCTTTCTCCATGACCAGACAGGAGATTCCTTTGGCGCCTTTCTCACCAGTACGGCACATCACCACATACACATCTGTATCTCCTCCTCCACTGATGAAGGCCTGAAATGAAACATCCACACAGCTATAAGAGATGCTATTGTTTTCTTCTCATAATCTAGTGACCTTTTAAAGGGAAGCTTCTTTAAATACCTTAGAGCCGTTTAAGATGTAATGGTCTCCCTGTAGCTTCGCGCTGGTTAAAAGTGACGCTGCATCACTTCCGCTACCTTAGAAATGAAAAGAAGATCGTGTTCTTACTATTGCGAACAAAGTGGTGGGCTGATTTCTTTACATTTCACTATCTGGTACTCCTGCTAAAGAGCTTGCGTCTTATACAATGATTAGGGAAGTCTGAGGACAACTTCTCTACACCAACAAGTTTCTTTACACCTACCAGCAGTGGATTTCTGCTGAGAGTCCAAACAGGTATGAAGAATTGCGTTATGCTATATTTACTTATTTATTCAGTGCTTGGCGAAGTGCCTCAATCAGACAGCAGGACTCAGACAGCAGGCTGTTGAAGCTCCTTCTGACTCGTCCTCCCTCAGACCCGGCTAATTATCACTCCAGACTCCACAATGGGTTCAACTCACCATCATTACATTTTGACTAAATAAATGGCGTGTGAAAAGCCTTTCCTGATGAGTAAACACGGTGACCAACAGTGTATTATTGCCCAATGTGTTAAAATGAATACTTTAGGCCATTTAGTGTAGAACTAAGTCAGAAATTACAAATATCAACTCTCTTAACCATCTTACCAGGCTCTGTCAGACAGTAAGAGGCAAACTTCTCCATGGAACAAAGATCAGGACAGTACTTCTCTCTCTGCTCAGTATTACCAAAAGTGTCAATCATCCAGACACACATACTGGAAAACACGCAAGACAACTTCTCTCAGATAACACGAATACAGCAAATTAAAACCCTGCTCTCAGTAGTCACATGATTAATAATAATAATACTAATATAATAGTATGTGCTATATACAGTTAATACTCGTAGTCAAACTGACTTGTGGATGCTCATGTAGGCCGTCGTGCTCACACATCCTGTGGATAAAGCTTCAAAGATGATGGAAGTGTCTAAACGAGACAAGCCCGAGCCCCCAACCTCAGGTCGCACGTAAATCCCTCCGAATCCCAGCCGAGCTGCTTTTCTCATGGTCTCCACAGGAAACATTTCCTTTAAAAAAATAATAAACACATGATATACATTTGTGTCTGGATTTTAATATGGAACAGATAAATCAGTTTTAGCAACAAAGAAATCTTCCTACTTTTTGGTCCCATTCTTCCATGTGTGGTGCCATTTCATTGGCAGCAAAATCAAAGGCCACCTTCTGAAATTCTTTTTGCTCATCTGTGAGACCTACTGAAGCTGCGCACATACAACTATTATTAATCATTTTGATTTTAATCATTCTCTTTAAAAATGAATAGCCTTATATAGCAAAAAAAACTGTACGCACTACATCTGGGTTAAAAACAACACACAATCATTCCAGTTCAGAATCATTAGCCTAAATAAATACATAGTTACATCATCATATACTTAATAATTTTATCTTTATTTTTAGAAAGACAATACAAGACTTTGACACTAAGCAGACCTTATTCATAACAGCTTACAGCTGTGATAGAATACAATCCATGCAACTATGAAAAAGGGGCCTTGCTCAAGGGTCTAAAGATGACAACCTGGCAAGGTTGGGCCTTGAACCCTCCAATTACTAGTCCAGTACCTTAACCAATGTACTGTACTACCACTGCTGTTAATTTTAAATAATTTAAAATCAATAAATAAAATGTAAGCCTGGGTAAACACTAGCAATCAAGAATGCAACCCTAGTGTTTGTTTGTTTGTTTGTTTGTTTATTAGGATTTTAAAAAATCATGTTTTACACTTTGGTTACATTCATGATAGGAACGGTAGTTACTCATTACACAAGATTTATCAGATCACAAGTTTAATATCAAACACAGTCATGGACAATTTTGTATCTCCAGTTCACCTCACTTGCACGTCTTTGGACTGTGGGAGGAAACCGGAGCACCCGGAGGAAACCCACGCGGACACGGGGAGAACATGCAAACTCCACTGAGCCACCGTGCCGCCCCGCAACCCTAGTGAAATATGGTTTTTAACTAGGGCAGTTGTAGCCTAGTGTTTAAGGTATTGGACTAGTAATCAAAAGGTGGCTGGTTAAAGCCCCACCACTGCCAGGTTGCCACTGTTGGGCCCTTGAGCAAGGCCCTTAACCCTCAGTTGCTTAGATTGTATACTGTCACAGTACTGTAAGTCGCTTTGGATGAAAGCGTCTGCTAAATGCCAACATAGAGAACAAAGAAAATGAATAATGTACATCAATATTTACTCGTAACAGTAAAAAACACTAGTTACTACCTTACTTTTGTATTGTGGCCTATTTTTATTATTATTTACTGAAAGTCTGTGTGGCTCTGGGTCTGTGTGGCCCTCATTTTACTATATTTTCTTTTAGTTTTTCATGTTCTTAATTTTTTATCTCTCCTATTTTAATTTATGTTCTCTTAATTGTAACTAAATGTTTGCAAGAAGTCTTTCTGAGGTTCTAGATCTCAGGAATGTTTTAATGCTTTTACTTTTTCCTTATGTAAAGCACTTTGAATTGCCACTGTGTATGACAGGTGCTATACATTTACATTTTCAGCATTTAGCAGACGCCTTTATCCAAAGCGATTTACAGTACTGTGACAGTATACAGTCTAAGCAATTCAGGGTTAAGGACCTTGCTCAAGGGCCCAACAGCAACAACCTGGCAGTGGTGGGGCTTGAACCAGCAACCTTTTGATTACTAGTCCAGTACCTTAACCACTAGGCTACAATAGTGTATTGCATGCATACTTCTGCATACTAAGTAGTATGTAGTACTAGTAGGCCAGATAAGGTATCTATGGCAACCTGTAAATGCGTACTATTACTACTTAGTAGTTTAGTACGCTGTTCTGGGGCGTTGCTTCGGTTGACAAGGTTAAGTGCTGCTGCGCCAGTGTTGCCAGATTGGGCGGTTCTCCGCCAAATTGGGAGGATTTTGTTGGAAATTGGCTGGGAAAAACACGCTTGGCGGGTGGACAAAATTTGGGCTGTTAATTTGTAGGTCATATTATTTTTGAAATGCTTAACATCATCTGCTTATCCTGTGTTGTTTTGGCAGATTTTGAAAAGGTTTTTGACTGGAAACCAGTGTTGCAATCTGGCAACCCTAGGCTGCGCACCTATAACGCAGATCGGTCACTTTAATGGCGGAGCTAGTTGTGCTATGATCAAACATCCTCTGAACATTTCATTCCTGTGCAGAAATGATGTGGGTGTCCTGCTTAACTTTGTCTCTAAATGCAGAGCTAATATCAGATCAGATCGTGTATTTATAATTACAGAGCAAGGACACAGTGCTAAATGATGTTTAATTAAACTGTACACTGTGTACTGTTCATCCAGCTAAATCCTTTACAGCTGCCACTCAGTCTGTACCTCATAATCTAATTATTTTACTCACGATCGATACACGCCGCTATCCCTCTTCTCTGTACACGGTTAAATATTAAAGCTTTACTCCTGTTTATGTTACATGCACCATATCGGACTAGCCTGGATAGAGCTGAGGTCGCTGCCATGTTGGTTTAGAGTGCTACTGCCGAGTGTGCTCATGGGAAATGTAGTTCAACTGCTACATACTATTCCAGAGTCAGAAGATTCGACTCTGAATCTGATTCTTATTTACACGTGTCGAAAATTCATGAGTCGATCAGCTCTATAAACTGTCAGGCTTTATTTATTCAAACGAACCAGCAGTGAAGGTTCCATGTAGACTTTCAATTTTCAGTAATTCATAATAATTTATAATAAACACATACCATTATTGTATGCTATGCATACACCAGCTGCTAACGTTTACGTGTATATAGAGATTTTTGTGTATTTTTTTCTTTCGCTTATTTCTTATACTTGCCAGTGAATGTTGTATGTATGTAACAAGTTGTTTTTGTCTGATGTGAGCTGCTGTAACAAAGAAATTTCCTACGAAGGATCAATAAAGTATCTGTCTGTCTGTCTGTCTATCTATCTATCTATCATTTACATTAAAATGCTTCTATTTCTGTAAGTGCAGTACAGAATATTCAGAAACTTACATTCTTCTGTCAGAAATGAAAGAAAAACAACAACAAAAATTAAGTTAGATCCAAGTAAAGTTTATTCACAGAGATAAATATACTGTACACTTCTGCTAGCTTTAAAAGTGGCATCAAGGACACAAAACCATAAACTAACATTAAATGTGGTTTGCGTGATTTATGTTTCTGACAAGAATTAGGACTACATATTCAAGAGAGTTCATAAGAGGCTTTATTGTCATTTCAGTTATATACAAGTATATATTGAAACGAGACAACATTCCTCCAGGACCAGGGTGCAACACAGAACAAAAAGTGCAGGACAATACAATATACACAGTGCAGATAAACAACAGTACAATAAGTACAAAAAGGCCTACAATAAATACAAGTCATTTCTAATCTAAAAGTAATTAAAGGAGACGAGACTAGGGACAAAGGTAGTGATGGCCAGTACATGGTACTGAGTAAATGATAAGTGAGGTAAAAAAAAAAACATATTGTGATATACAGTTAGCAGCGTAGGATTTTTTTATAGCAGCATATAGATATAAAAAGAGTAAGGTGTGTGTGCATTGTATACCAGCGTAAATAGCTGTGAATGTTGGTGTGATTTTTGCGTGATTGGCTTGCACTTTTCTAGTAATACCCCTTAATATCCCTTCTAGTAATCCAGAAGAAAATTAAGGCCCCAGTAGCAAATTACATAGATCAAAAGTAACAGTACATACTATAAAGATTCACATTATACAAACAAGTACCTGCATAATCACAACAACACACTTTTAACAACAGGACCTGTGGGTACACATGGATTGGTTATTTCGGTATAAATAGTAAGGCTGGTATAGATTGTAAAGTATAAACTGTAAAGTATAAATTAAATAATAATAATAATCAAATAATAATACAGACTAATACACTTCGTGGCAACATTTCCCTTGGAACTACCCATTTTTCATTTCTCAGTCTGACTGCACGCACAGATCGGATGTATTTTCACATTCAAGACCCATTTCATAATGCAAAGAAGCCTTTAAACCGCGGTGCCTTACAGCATTTAAATAAACCATCGTCTCGACTAAAGAACCATTGTTTTAAAGTGTGTGTGCAGATCAGGACAGTAATCAAGTACAGTTATGTTACATTTCAATATATGTACTTTATTTCTACCTGTAAATAAACACATACGAAAAACTAAACACTTTCAGAGCAAAATTATCAGCATGAACAATACAGCACATTTACCAACACAAGAGCTATACATGGTCGCTGTTCCACCCGCTCACAACCAACTTAGTTTATTAATGCTGTTAACAGATGATCGTTTATCCAAATAACGCTCCCTGACATCCTGAGTTTGTCTCGGTTTGGTTTCCTCTCATTTCGTGTCTGATTCTCCAGTTTTTACTGCTAAAACAGAGTAAACAGTAACCCACGTGTCTCTGCTGCCGAATACATTCACAGTGGCGCATCGGTGACGTCACAGGCACACGTGACTGAAGAAGCTCCATGAGCAACTAGTAATAGCTGGTTAGTTAACTGCGGGTTAACCTCAATTATCAGCCCGGTTAGTTTTAATACATTTCAAATAAATGTCCGTACGCTTTTATTACTTTTCCACAACCACTTGTGAAAAATATGGCACCCAAGAAAAAGGCTCGAGTTGCAGCGAAATCCGGTCAGAAACGTGAGTAACATCAGTCAGAGCTCCATGTTTAACAGATCAGGTCACGGTAATCCGCACACTTTATCACACAAATGTTTTACAGTCATTGAGCAAAGTGTTTACTGCATTAATTGTACTAATTTCATTAATCCACCCACTTTGAGGCTACAACAGCCTCATCTTTTTTTGGGAAGGCTTTTGGAGTGTGTCTGTGGGGATTAGTTTCCATTCAGTTTAAACAATCCCATCAGCATTTAATGGGGTTGAGGTCAGGAAACTCCACAGGCCACTGGAGTTCATCCATACCAGACTTGTCAAACCACAAAGTTGGAAAGTATTATTTGGTTTGTATTACTGATTTTATAGACCTGTTGGGACTGGGGGGTGGCTGTAATAATCAGAAGGACTGTCCATATACATTTGGCCATATATAACGTATATGCATGAGCAATGTGTGGAATACCAGGACCGGGGCGGCACGGTGCCTCAGTGGGTAGCACTGTCGCCTCACAGCAAGAAGGTCCTGGGTTCATGTTCCAGGTGGAGTGGTCCGGGTCCTTTCTGTGTGGAGTTGCATGTTCTCCCCGTGTCTCTGTGGGTTTCCTCCCACAGTTCAAAGACGTGCAAGTGAGGTGAATTGGAGATACAAAATTGTCCATGACTGTGTTTGACATTAAAAACTTGTGAACTGATGAATCTTGTGTAACGAATAACTACCATTTCTGTCATGAATGTAACCAAAGTGTGTAAAACATGATGTTAAAATCCTAATAAATAGAAAAAATGAATAGATACCAGTACATACAGCTTGGGAATGTGATGTCATGCCTTGGCGTTCCACCATTCATTTGTATTCAATTCATAAATATACTACATTTATTTTCAGATAATCTTACATCCTGTTTTGCATCCTTGGCATTGCCATAATTTTATTTATTTTCTCGTTGCATTTGAGCTACAATCATAGGAGGCTTTTCATGCTGATTATTTAAAACATGCAGTGAGGTGTAAACAATTTGACTAAAGCTGAAAACATGCAGAATTCACACTGCCCCATGATGTCCATTCTCAAGTCCTGTGTATTTTTGAGAGCACACATAAACATATTGATAATATGCTACAACACAGCTAAGGTCTCTGGAGATTCGGCTAAGGGTGCTGCCAATCAGGATGGAAGTCTTAAAAGAAAGACAACAGAATCTGCAAAAGAGAAAAAACCTGCTAGCGGTTCATCAGACGCGGTGTTCACTCACTGGTTGATGAAGTCTGAACCTGAGAGTCGCATTCAGAAAGGAGTGGATGTGAAGGTAAATGTGTTCTCTATATTACTCATCTACAATGAACAAAAACAGAAAATGTATTCTTAATTAGAGTGTCGTGTAAATTTATATTGCAGTTCGGAATTGAGGACCTTAAAGCTCTTCCCAAGCAAACTGGATGCTGGGATGGAGTACGAAATTATCAGGTAAAGTATGTTTGAGATGCTAGAGATGGCAATTGCAAACTATTTCAGGAGTAACATGTATTTAATAGGTGTAAGTTTATAATGGCACTATCTTTTTAACTTTTAGGCCCGGAACTTTATGCGTGATATGAAAGTGGGCCAGCAGGCTTTTTTCTACCACAGCAACTGTAAAGAACCTGGCATAGCTGGCATCATAAAGGTGTGTATGGCAAAATAGTAGGTATGCATTTAAAAATATATATTTTCAAAATATTTTTGATCATCCCTCCCCTATTTGATTGTACTTTAATCTCTTGTGCACTGAGAGGCCACCAGTCTTATGTTTATGCCGACCATCAGTTCTAACAGAGAGCTTTAACAAATATGGAGGATCAAACTATCCTCACTACATTCCTCCCCATCCAACCTTACCTCAGACATGGCCAGTTGTTTCTGCTGAGCTGCTGGTCAGGCTCATGGCACAGCCAAAAATTATTAGTGTATGTATCTATATTTTTTTGTAAATGCAACAACATTGTGATTGATTTTCCAGATAGTGAAGGAGGCGTATGTCGACCATACACAGTTCGACAAGAATGATGTGCATTATGATCCATCCAGCAAACCTGAGAACCCTAAGTGGAGCATGGTAGGGTCCAACAAATTATATAAACTTATATACCATGTTATGCAAAAGTTTGGTGAAAGTTTTAGTGAAAAGTAAACACATCCTCTAACAAATGTGTACACACTTTAATGCAAATGATGTTCAGTGTTTCGGTCACTGTACATTCTTGATTGACTTTGAAATGAAGGATTTCTGGCTGCTTTCGGTCAGCATGTTGTCCTCCCACTCGTATATTGAACTGAATCGTCGTATTGAATTTCCCGATTGCATTTCGCTACCTCTGCTGCTGCTGAGCTCCACTCCTGACCAAGGAGAGGCATGAATAACACGTGCCCCCTTCGACACTTGTGCGGCAGCCAGCTGCTTCTTTTTTTGCATGAGCTGAGCACATATGGAGATCTGTATAGCGCACAGAGAGTCACACTGTCTTTATCCCCCATATCTGTGCAGACACCATCAATCAGCCAGCAGAGGTCATAATTGCATCAGTTATGAGGAATCCAATCTAAGGAAGCCAATCATTGTCTGTATAGGCGCCCGGCATGCGGGTAGCAGAGCTGAGATTCGAACAGAATGCCCCACCTGAGCATTAGCATGGTGTACTTTTTACTGTTCGAACATCAGAGCATTTGTCTTGGTTTTTGTTGTTACCTTATGCTTACGTGTAGGTGGATGTCCAGTTCGAGAGGATGACCAAGCGCTTCATTCCATTGGCTGAGCTGAAGAAATACCACCTGAAGCACAAGAGCAGTGATGGGCCTCTCAGAAACATGGCCCTGTTCACCAGAGCTCGACTTTCAGTTCAACCCTTAACTGCAGGTCAGACAACCACACATGCCGAATTACCTCGATTATTTAAATAGTTCTGATTCTACTGAGGGTAACACAAGAATCCCTTTTTGTTTGTTATATATATTCAGTGCACATATCAACTTAAAATTAACTTTTGATCATTTTTGGATCCTGAAGGTTAGTTTTCTCAGCCTGTGCCAGACATCGTGTGTAGACTCGTAAAATTAATTTACACCCCACACCCATACCAATTGGCACACAGTTATATTATATGTTTTTGAACAGAGATGGTTTAGCATTGTTTGAACATGATTATTGATGTTTTTCCAGAGGAATTTGACTTTGTCTTGAGTCTGGAGGATGCGGATCCAATATAACAAGGACAAAACTTTGGGGATCAGGTTGTAAAATATCCTTTGATTAATAAAAACGTTGTCTTGGAAGATTCATTTGCTATGTGTAAAATATGTCCAGGTCTTTCAAATGCTTATAAAGTGCAAGTGTGATTATTAACTAAAATTTAAATAAAATCATGTTTATGTACCATGAAGTAAATTTAATTTATGTATGGAAAATATACATTCACTGGCCACTTTATTAGGAATACAGGTACATCTAATTGATGTAACAATCCAGTCAGTCATGTGACTGCTGAGAGCATGTACCCTAATGAGTGTATTCCAATTTCTCGGTGACATTAAGTTGAGGTCAGAAGTTTACATACACCTGTAAAGGACTTGTATGTAGTGGTGGTGTATTTTATAAATATTCTATAATATTTTACTTTCTGATGACAATATAAATTGGGCGAGCTTGACTAAATCCATATAACTGTACATGGAAAAGTTGCAAGGGTCAGAAAGAAATTTCAAGTTTAAGTGTTTCATGCCAGTCCTGGTATTATAATGACTTTCACAACTGTTCTATTTCTGTGACTGACTGATGTAAAATATCCCTCCCCCTTTTTTGGCTGAAACCCTGCGATTGAGGGCCTCACACCCGGTGTTCCCCTGTAGAACCGGACCCAGATAAAATGGTTAATGAAAATACATGAAAAATGAAAACAAGAATAGCCATTTTATTATTCCTTTTCATGAGTCTATAGAGCATTTTTATACATTCTACACCCCCTATTACAGAATAATACTGTGCATACATCTACTTAAAGAATGCAAATAAAGAGACAATCAATGCCAGAGCAAAATACAAATCTCCCAGTGTTTACTTTAGGCTCATGTACCAAAACACATAAACAATTAGTAGTAATTTGATCATAAAAATAGGAATGTTTTAAAATAGACTGTGATAGATGATTTATATAAATGCTTATATCAATTTAGTAGAAAAGTTTGATTCATTTAACAAGAAAGCTGGATTAGGTTGTATAAAAACAGAATCAACAACTTGTACATATTTAACAATTGAGCACCTGGATCATCAATGCTAAAGTCTTTACTCGGTCTCCGACTCCTAAACAGACGTATCATTCAGCTTATACGTATCATATAAAAGATGACGCATTTCATCAGACATGGTTGAGAGGTGTTCTGCCTCTCAGACCGTCTCCTTAACTATCACTCTTTTCACTTGCACTGACGGTTCTACTGTTTGAGCCCTCAAATCTTTGGGAAGCAATGGCAGCCTGCTGGGACATGCTCCTCTTCACAATGTCTCCTTTTCTCCACAGTGTTATTTCCTTGATTAGAGAATACATGAAAATGACTGGATTGCACATCATACACACAAGATTTATCAATTTATAAGCTACACTATATGGCCAAAAGTATGTGGAAACCGGATTGACGTGGCTATAACCATGTTTCTAGTTTCTAGCTTTGCTTTATATAGAAAAGCTTTCCTCAAGATTTGTGTGTCTGTGGAAACTTGTGCCAATTCAGTTTAAAAAAAACAAAGCACTGATGATGATGATATGGTCTGGCTCACAATCAATGTTCCAATGCATCCCGAAAGTGTTCAGTGGAGTTCTCTGTACAGGTCACTGTATTTCCTGTATACCAGACTCAACTTTTGACCAGATAGCATATGCGCTCTGTGTATGAAGGACACTGTACCTGCTGTTTAAAATAGCGCCGCTCCTCCTCATCTATCAGTACTAGGTTTAGGTAGTATCGCACAGAGTACTTCTTGTTGATGTCCTTCATGGTTGGAGTTAGGTCATAGCCAGCAAGAAATAACCGGATTGGGATTGATTCACCTAAAGGGAAGTAAGTTAAATAAATAAAACAGCGATAACAAGATCACTGGACTGTGAACATACAGTGGCATAAAAAGTGTTTTTCTCTTCCTGTTTCTACTTTTGCATGTGTTATATTTGTTTCGGATTTTAAACTTAATGTAATGTGAGTCGTTGCATTTATCACCAGAAAAGAGTTGTCCAACACAGACCCACCTAAACTTAATAAGTGACTAATTATACTGCTATTCAAAAGCAATTAAACAAATTGCATTTTAACTTCAACTTCTAAACATAGTGATGTAGCAGTCATCACAATTTACAAACTATTGTTGAGTCTTAAAACTCAATTGCCTTACCTTTCACTGGTGCTCCATCCATTATTTCATATTTGGCAATGATGTCATTTTCATGGTACACACTGGGTCCGGTGCCTGTTGTCTCTCGTTTTATGATGTCGATCTCCATGTGCTTTATTTTGATCCTCACAAGCAGGAAGTAGATCTTTCCCACAATGACGTCCTTCAGGTGATATCTGAAAGAAAATCAGGACTTTTACATTCCTGCCATGAACTGAACACAAGTCACTTCTCTAACATGAAACATAAAATACTGAACCTACTTTGATTTGTTATACTCAAACTCAATATGCAGACAGTCCTCAATGCCAACCTCCATCCTGATGGAAGAGTTCAACTCTGGGTAGGTACAAAGCGTGTGCACCACAATGTCCATTTCCTTGGTGATGTCGTTCAGTCTCCGGCTTACAGTCGCACGAAGGAAGTATCTACAGACCAATACGGGTATTAACAAAATCACTCAGTACGACTATAATGGTGGACATATAGTGGACTCTCAGATGTGATTCATATCTGGCATTAAGATACAACCATTTCAGTAGTGGTACCACTACAGTCTTATGCAAATGTTTAGATTTAGCCTGTTTTGTTGCTGTTTCTAGATGGAAATATGTCATATTATAGTGTAGAGTCTGCTTGTGTAGTGAGAATAAAAGTGTGTATGTAGGCGTGTTTCACCTTAGCTTCACGTTCTGGCCCGTGTACGACTCGTACGGCTTTTCCACGTGGGAGAACTCAAAGTCAAATGACTGCGAGTTGGAAAGTTCCCCAGGTCGGGCGAGATCTTTAACAAGTGAGACAAACTCATGGTGGTTCCCTCTGTCATAGTACAGCTCTATACACATATACACACACACACACACACACACACACACACACACGAAGAATTCTTTAGTTAAAACATAAGCGTTATTAAAATGTAAAAATACGTTTAATTTGGTTCATCAGTGTATATAATTACACATGGTACAATAAAAAAAATTCAAAAAAAATCTGAAATGCTCTTTTATGTAACTCTACAATTTGCTGTGGGGCTGTATGTCACTTTTTCTCTAGAGTTTACATTTGTGCAACAAACATCTAGTGAGTGGCAATTCTGCTCATGTCTAGTTGAAAGAAATGTTAAAAAATGATCAAACTGTTGTGAGCAACAGTAACTCACTCTTTACAACCATAATAAGAAAACCAATTACAGCTTGATTTTGCCCTTCCTATTGTCATCAAACAGCAGAAATTAAGATTCACTGCACCAAGCACTGGTTTTCAATTGATGACTGTCCAGTTTTGTCTCAGGTTTCTGTTTTTGGCTTACAGAAGTTGAGCCCAGTTCTAGGGACAGTTGTAGCTTAGCGGTTAAGGTACTGCACTAGTAATCAAAAGGTTGCAGGTTCAAGCCCCACCATTGCCAGGTTGCCACTGTTGGGTCCTTGAGCCAGACCCTTAACCCTCGATTGCTCAGATTGTAAACTGTCCCAGTACTGTAAGTCGCTTTGGATAAAAGCGTCCACTAAATGCTAAAAATGTAAAATGTATCTGCTCAAAGTTTAACAGGCTGTGTGTTCGGAGATGCTATTCTGTCCACTGCAATTGTGAAGTGTGGTAATGTGGGATGCCTTAGACTTTATTTTTGTAAGCTTAAATAAGTTTGCCTTGCCCAGTTTCATCTGATTGTTGTTTTAAAGCATTTCTGCCTGCAGAACTGCCGCTCACTGGATATCTGTTCTGAAGTTTGACACGAACATCAACTCTTGCTTGCTGCCACATGACGTACATTAATGAACAGGTATACTTGTGTCTATACCTAGGCCAGGCGTACTTGTGTCTATACCTAGACCAGGCGTACTTGTGTCTATACCTAGACCAGGCATACTTGTGTCTATACCTAGACCAGGCGTACTTGTGTCTATACCTAGACCAGGCGTACTTGTGTCTATACCTAGACCAGGCGTACTTGTGTCTATACCTAGACCAGGCGTACTTGTGTCTATACCTAGACCAGGCGTACTTGTGTCTATACCTAGATCAGGTATACTTGTGTCTATACCTAGACCAGGCATACTTGTGTCTATACCTAGACCAGGCATACTTGTGTCTATACCTAGATCAGGTATACTTGTGTCTATACCTAGACCAGGCGTACTTGTGTCTATACCTAGACCAGGCATACTTGTGTCTATACCTAGATCAGGTATACTTGTGTCTATACCTAGACCAGGCGTACTTGTGTCTATACCTAGATCAGGTATACTTGTGTCTATACCTAGATCAGGTATACTTGTGTCTATACCTAGATCAGGCATACTTGTGTCTATACCTAGACCAGGCATACTTGTGTCTATACCTAGATCAGGTATACTTGTGTCTATACCTAGATCAATACCTAGATCAGGTATACTTGTGTCTATACCTCGACCAGGCATACTTGTGTCTATACCTAGGTCAGGCTATGTCCTTAACATCTGACAGGGCACCTGATTATTATTTTGTCCTAATTGTGATTGGTAGGTGAAAGATAAAGTACTTCTTAATGACTTTAACTGGTTTGGCCTCATTTGGAAGGATTTTAGGTTTTGAGTTCTTCACTCACCGATCAGACCGATGAACTCGATCTTGATTCCATAATGTTCCAGTCTTTTCCCTGGATTTTTAAGAGTGACATTCAGTTTTCCGCTCACTGTCTCGCCATCAAAAAACAGAAAGTATTTCTCCTGTTTTCCATCTTCACTCTTGTGTTCTGCTTTCTTTCTGGTCTCTGAATCATTCAGCACAATGTCCAGATCTGCACTCTGACCAAAGCCGAAAAAGCTCATGACTCCTCAGTGTGTGGCTCAGAGCTTCTGTTCCCAAACACCTGTAGCTCAGTCCGTCCACACTGGTGAAGTATTCACAAACAGAACACATCAGTTCGTGTTATTAATAACATGAATACAAATATTTACACCATTACACATGTCAATCTTCTCACCTTGTCAGTGTTCACAACTATAAGCGCGTTGCACAAGTTCCAACTGCTGCGGCTAGCAGGCTAGCAAGTCGACACTCAGTACAAGTACATTATATAAATTTAAAAGTACCTGTCTCAAAATTACTAGAACTTATTTTCATATCAGTGCACTTTTCTGCCTGTTTTATAAACAAACTTCAACAACAGCCGTGTGTCACTTCTAGCTCCTGAGCAGCTCTAGCCTAGCTGCTAATGTCATGGGCAGAATCCCAAACAACTATCCTTGATAGGTGTAGGGCACTACATAGGACGCCTTAAACTTCTTAGAATGCAACCATTCACACACGGTGTAGTGCACTAATGTAGAGAATAAGTATCAATTTGGTATCCAGCCATCTATTATGTACACTTCCCTAAATGGAGCGCTATATGTAAATAAGGAAAAAGTTACAATAAAAGTCTCGAGATATTTTGACTTGACAACAATCAACAAGCTTTTTTTGTTCACAATTGTGACTTGGGGGGAAAAGAATACATGTCCCCCTTTGTAGGCCTTTTGGTTCAAAGAAAATCCTTGATATGGTCAAATGTATCAATATTTTTTCTAAAAGTCTGGTTGTAAATGCACATCACATGAATTTGTGGTTCTCTAATCTCTGAGTTTAAGTTTATAAAATATTTTTAAAGAGTAAACAATAAGAGCAGCACAGACGAGAGCAGCCTTCCGGTTAGCAGGACAGTGTGTGTGTGAATCACTAGGTGAGGGAAGATTTCTCCTCCTTGCCACTGCAGTATTGGCCTCTGCTGTCTGATCGAGACGCCGGACTGAGTAGTGGAGATAAACATAGAGTAAATCAGAAGAAATAAACGACTTGCTGTGTTTCCCTTTACTTCTATTTTTTACTCCTGTGAATGAACCATGCATATATTAACACCCCCCCGCCCCACACACACACACACACACTACTGATGCTCACAGATTAAAACACCCTGTATTAATACTCGAGGCATGAATGTGTTTGAAATTTTTTATTGAAAATGAAATAATCTATTTTCACTCCATGTTATTGAAAATGAAATAAATAAATTGAAAATTAAATGAAAATAATCTAAAAACAGAATCTGATTTAAAACAATGTACAGCAATGGTAAGTTTTAAACAGTTCCTGAGTAATATTACAATCTACTTTACAGAGACTAGAACATTTACAGCTGTTTAATACTGTTCAAATGCATTATAACTGTTTTCATCAACACATTAAATAACACTTCAGTGACTGAACAAAAATAACAGGACAACAGGTAAGCTTATGATTTAGTTGCTTACTTGACACACTGAATATTATACTTGGAATGTTACATATTATATGCATATAGGATAGATATATAATTGAAGGAATATAGTTATTTAAGATAAATATATAAATGTATATTTGGAGAGAATTTAAAATTTGGCTATGACTAACAACTCGTTTCATTAAATATGAATGAAATACCTACGTTGGAAATTTTCTAATGAATACAGTCCTGTTTTGTTTTTAAATTTGGGATCTGGGTTACCTAAATTTTCTATCAAATGTGATGACAAAGTGGCCAACCAGTTAGATTAACTATTCAATAAACTACCAGTCACTGGAAAATCCAGAAATAGGTTTAAATTCTTCTGAGCTAGAAAATCAAGTGCCCAAATGTAAACACAAACCATTTTTAATTATTTGTTTTTACAATATTGGCTGGGTTTTGTGTAACATGATAACACAGCTGAACACTGTGGGATGGCTGGTGTAGCAGCAGTTTACTAATGTGCATCTGTCAAGATTAAAACATAAGATACAGCAAAAATACTGGAGACATCACCGTGGCATCATCAGTTTAAATGGAAGTAGGATTAATACAGCAGAGTAGTTTCGCTCTCTCGTTTTTCACTTCACATGTAACAGCTGACCATTTGTCAGCATAATTATCCATCACTCTTTGGCTTAGTTCACAGTAATATGGGTCACTTAAAAATAATCTTGAACATGCTTGAAAAGAATGATCAGTGGATAGTAATGAAACACAAGCTCCCAAATCCAGATCATGCAGTGTTTTCAAAGTTAACACACTGGCTAATATCAATTATTCACTGTCTGTTTAACCACCAGTTTATCCTGGTAAGGATTGCAGTGGTTTAGATTAGACTTATATTTCTAACCTATCCTCACACACTTCTGTTTGTTTTTGTTTTGTTTTCACTCTCTATTACTGTACAGCGACATTGAGCTTGGTGAAAGGCGCTATATAAGTTGAACTTATTATTATTATTGGGTGACCACTGGTTCATTCATTGATTTGTGACGGTAGGAGAAACAGAAACACCCCAGACAGGTCGCCAGTCCATTTTTTTGTGGTTTGCTGAGGTTATTGTGGACTAGACATTTCCCTTTCTACAGTATTTTCTCCTTTGTGTTCCAATTCTTTTAACCTTATCCAGAAGTAACGACACTCTTTTTGCAGTTTTGATGTTTGTGATGAAACACTGGTTGACCACAGTTCACTTACAATAAAGCTGCAATTTATGTCACCAAACAATCTGACATTACAATGTTGGTGACCTTGAACTGTCTAGTCTGAGGTTGGATTTAATTTTTCTTACTTTATTTTGACAGCAATGGAACACAGATCAAATATGTAAATCAAGTCAAAACATGTCAATGAATTGTACACACTGATATTGAGTGTTATAAAAACTCTAAGTAATACTTTAATGTAATACACTCTAAATACTTCAGTAATAAACAGGCAGTTGTGGTGAGTATTTTATCTTGCCACATCCTGTTTAGTTATGCCTGCAATTTCACATCCACAATTCAGTATGAAAATCTGTGTCACATCAGTGACCAAAGTTAGCGTTTCATTTTGAAGAAATGACCACACTGCACTGTCTGGACCTGAGCCAAAGCATTTTTCCCATGGAGCATTTTTACATCATTTCTATTAAACAGTCGGTCTTGCTGCCTGTAAGACAGTAAATGTGCCAGCCTGGAAGACTATTATTCATTTCTAATAACTATGTAACAGTCAATAATAGCTTCTTTGAAACGGAAAGCTATTTTAAACCCTGGGTGAGGAATATGTTGTTACTGAAGAGTGACCAAATAGGTACTTAATTCAATTACAGATCGGAAAAACAACAAATTTAAGAACTGGAACATCCTGAACAGATTCATTCAAATCTTCTTTACTATTAGCTGTTTCTGGCCCACAGTCCTTACAGCTCTTCTATTCTACAAACCCAATTCCAAAAAAGTTGCAACAGTTAAATGCAGATAAACAATGCAGTAATTTATAATCTTTCTTTTACAGATATATCTTTAAAAACAGCAAAACAGAGAAGAGATTTAATGTTTTACCTTATCAACTAAACCCGTATTTGATGCCTACAGGACATTTTTTAAAAATTGGGTCAGGGGAATTTGGGAATCAAGACCAAAGAACACTGTAATGCTGTCATAATTTGGTAAAAAAAAGGGGGTGTGCAGATGCTAAACTGGTCTGCCTGCAGTCCAAACCTCTCTTCTGTAGACAATACAAAAGAAGGTGTTTAGTTGAAACATTAAATATCTTTGTACTATTTTCAAATAAAAAAGTTTTGCAAAAATTGGGTTTGGGGTTGTATTTCAATGTGCCACAATGCAACCAAACACCACAGATTAGAACCATCACAGCTACAAACCTGGACAATATGTCCAAAACTGTATAAAACAACAACAAAATATAGAAGGTCACTTAAACACAGAGAGCACTCTGACAAACCTCTAAGTGCAAAATCTGTATCTATCATTTAAAAAAATAAAACCAAAGAAAATCTTTCATTTAGCACAACAAAGTTTACAGACTTAAAAGAGTTCTGATTGAGCCTTTAACTGAGCTGTTAGTTTAACGTTGTAGTTTACAACCTACACTAGCATTAAAACACCAACACTTAACGTTCCATGACCGAAATACCGAACGGGATTCAAGCTAAACATCGTGTGCATTAACACACACTGAACTGAATACAGAGTTTAGCTTTAATGCCTGATGGAACCAGAAACGTTCAGTCAAAGCTGCTCTGTTGTATTGTCCAATTTTAAATGGCCGGATTTAGATTCTATTTAGTTTTGACAACAGAATTAAGCAATGTATGTGCTTATATTTACTGGTGCACCATTTTTACACCATGTTTGCACTTCCGTCAATCATAGTCATCATATCAGTTCAGTGTTCCGGCCAGGTTTCCACAATAAGGACCTCTTCTGCGCCTCATACAATGTCGGTTTTAATAACTGCTTTGGCGACAAACATCATGTTTATGCACCTCAGAAGAAACTTCTTAAAAGTAATAGTTTATAACTGTGGCACTGCGCTTATGAAGCTCTGTCTGTCTTGTGTCTCCGCTTCTTGGTCATATCACAAAAGAGGACTTGTGGCGGAAATGCCCCTAAAAAGAAAAGAAAGACAATTTTTTCAAGTTCAAATCCATGCCGGGGGGATTAATACAAATACAATATGATCAGTGCATATTTAATATTCAATATGAGTGAATGACTGCATGAGACAAAACAAAATCCTTTGATGGAATAAAAATGGTCCTTATCGCAAGTAAAAAAGAAAAAAGTAAATTAGAAAAAAGTGCTGTAGAAGGTTCAATTCTCACCTCATCTACACTCACACACTCCCTCCCACCGTCATGTTGAGGGGCTTTATAACTGAAAGAGTGAATTCAAAGAGGAGTCATCACTTCAGGAACTACAAAGTGCATTTTACCACTGTTTTACCAGATGCCGACCTTTCAAACACATCCCACTGAATTGGAACCAAGGTCTTTACTCACTTGTTTTCTGTATGATCCTTACAGGAACAGTAGCCATGTTTTTTAATGTGACAAAGCCCCACTGTTAAAAGGATGAATGCGACCACTCCAGCCGCAACCTTTAAAACGATCCCCGTCAGGTCAAGATCATCTGGAAGAAAACATGAACAGAAAATGTGCAAAAGTTCTTGCAAGTTGCACCAAGGGCCTAGACTCCATAACCCATGTATATATGAACAGGATGATGATAAAAACTGGTTTGAGTTTCAGAAATGTCAGCCACATCAAATGCTAACAGGTGTATATATGTAATCCTATAAAATACATATTTATGCAACAGTTTATGGAAGGTCTTTGTTGCCACTGTGTAAAAAGGCGAGGTCTATAAACATGGTTTGATAAAGAACAGGGCAGTTGTAGCCTAGTGGTTAAGCTACTGGATTAACACTGCCAGGTTGCCGCTGTTGGGCTCTTGATCAAGGTCCTTAACCCTTAATTGCTTAGACAATATATACTGTGAAAGTACTGTATGCTAAATGCCAAAAATGTAAATGTAAACTCGGATGATCTGCACTGAGCCTTGACCTTAACCCTATTAAATGGCCTTGGCATGAATTGGAACATCTTTTGCTCTGGGTTCTTCCATCATTACAAATGACCCTTGACTAGATTACTCATTTTAAATTTCATACACTCAGACGTCAAACAAGCTTGTGGTCAGGTGTCCACAAACCTTTGGCCTTGAAGTGTATCTGCCTTTATCAAAATGTTTTACCCTGAGCTTGTTTTACTCTGTAATATCTGTATGGATCCAACTTACAGACTTCCATGAGCTGTGGCATGCACTTTGCATAACCAGCATCGTTTCTGGCCTGGCAGTGATACTCCCCTGCATCCTCCTTCTTCACAACTCTGAATTTCTGATCAAAAGGAAAGATGTAGTAAACAAAATAAGTCTATGTATGTGCTACATATAAGACAAGATCAGACAGAAAGCAGAAAAGGTTTATATAAATGAGGTACCAGTGAACCAGTCTCGGTGTTCATCACATATGAGGAGTTGTAGAAGCGGACGCTGGTTTTGGGATCCTCGGGCAGCTCCTCATTGTTGCGGTACCACTGATACTGAGATAGAGGGTAGCCCTCGCTCTCCGCGCACCGAAGCTCAGTGGAGGAGCCCACAGTGATCGATTCAGGCACACTGCATCGCGGTGTCACTGGCCTTACTGGGAATCGATTAAAACAACATGATGTCAGCAATATTAATGAAATATTTAATTTTTCCATTTATTTTCATCTTTAGTTTGATCCATTACAGATCTTTGGCTGAACCTCCCCGGACGTAGCCCATTATGTCTGTGTAGATGTCTGGCCGGCCGATGGATTGAATATTTGGTAGACATATATTGAAGTACCTCTCACAGCCAGGCTGATCAGTATTTCGTCAAAAGGTTTCTGGTCATCGATGGCAGCCACCTCACAGCGATACATTGCACTGTCTGATCTGCTGGCATTGAGGATCAGTAGGTTTGCAGGCTCTCTTAACAACGCCCTGTTCTCCAAGTCACCTGAAGATGGAAACACGTTATTCTCTGCCATTGGTCCCGACACCACCTCAATACATACAACTTATTTGAATTTTAGGGTGGGATAAGATAAAATTTAAATACACTTTAAGGCACAGCCCTTAATTAACCTTCGAAAATGCAGATTACATAGAACTTACCTGATATTTTGTTTTGGAAATACACATAACTGGGAACCCCATTTTTTATTTTCTTCCATTCAATTCTGGGATTGTTTGTGGATATGGACTCAATCAAGCAAGTCAATTCAATTGCTATAAAGAAATAAAAAAATGTAAGTTATTACTGTAGTATTACTGTACTGTATTACTGAAGAACTTGAGACAGAAAAACACCCAAAACTTACTGTCGAATTCATTAACCCACACGTCTTTATCTGTAGTTCGGAGTATCACAGCATATGTGGTGTAACCTGTGAAACGCAAAAAGAAGAAATAGACCAGTGGTTAAATGTACAGTGAAATCTAACTTTACCTAGCTCAACCTGGTCGGACCTTGGTCAACCTACCAGGCAGAGTGGCACAAACCAAACCATAACCATGCACAGTTACTTGTTGATGAAAATATGCTGCATTACTGATTCTCTTCCTGGACTGACAGTTGTTTTCTGTACGTACATATCCATCAATTAAAACCTAATAGCATGACTGCAAATTAAACTGTGTAATGTTGATTTTACCAAGACGTCACAGAAATCTAACATTAGATCAACATCAAATTGTTCTGTTCTTCAATACACTAGTTAACGTTGACTGTTACTGTAAGTTTTTCTTCTGTCTTAATTGTGCATTAAAAGCCAGTGGCCTTTACCTACAAAAGGACAGAGTTCACTGAACATGTCTGTGCTTGTTCTGTCTGTACCGAGTGAATGTTAAAGATACAGACAGATTTAGAGCAGCGTATGTTAACAGACTGTCACTCTGTCCTTACCAAATAGCTTTAACAATGAATCATCAAAGAGCCTGTTGTGGACTGTTACTTAAAACAGAACTGAATAAAAGTCATGACTTTGTCAGAGTCCGACCCAGTTTTTACTTTCCTTACACTGTTAGTGTCATGAGACAAACACAGAAGGGATTGATGTGTTGACAAGTAACTATGTTTTGTCTTATCAAGTTTGTGTAATATTACATGTATTTTAATTATGATTTAAACAAAAAGCATTATGTTAATGTAAAAGGTTTAAAATGAACAATTAAGATAAAATCATGTAGATAAAATCATGCAGGCAACATATTCCCACAGCATGACACTCATCAAACCTAGTCAGTGTGGTGGTCTAGCATTCAGACCAATACCATCCTCTTGGTCTACACTACTGTGAAAGGTGACTTATCTGGCCATATTACCTTCTTCCACATACACTATATGGACAAAAGTATTTGAACACCCCATCCATGTGTTTTTACAGTAATTGCTAACAGGTATAGTTAATTATATAAAGAAAATAATTAGTTTCCAACTTTGCAGCAACAGATTAGGGAAGCGCCTTTGCTATTCCAGTATGACTGTACCTCTGTACACAAAGCAGGGTCTATACAGACAGGAAGAAAAGCGACACAAATGCTCTTTTAACTTAAGGGGCACAATGGACCAGCAGTGCTATCGGCCAGTCGGGTGTCTACATACAGGCATTATTGGCTATGTCTGGGAAGAGGGAGGGTTAAGAGCCCGTGGTTGATTGGCGTGCTGTTCAGGGTGCGTTACCACATTGCAGCCTGTGACGTGCCCACCGCAACCCTGACCAGGTTAATGCAGTGGCAAAATATGATTATAAAATGAAAACAATTATGTAATAAAGAATATATTTATAGTTACATTTATTAAGCAGACACTCCAGAGTGACTTATTAAAGATTTATGGCTCGGTGTTTCACATCCTTGTAAAAGTCCTAATTCTAAGAGCTTGTAATCTCATCATTAGCAGCCATCTCTTACATTTACAGTGATGGGTAAAAGCTACTTAACCACTTTTGTTTTCATTATTAAACATACTTCCTGTGCATAAAAATGTTCTCAAAAACTAGCATTCCCTTTAAGGCCACATCCATGGGAAGCCAAAGCAAACAGTCATGATATCCCAGCTGGAACTTAAAGGTCTCAGCTGACATTTCCTGGACTTTCCCATCAACCATGCGTCCTGGGTTATTTTTACATCTACTGCTGACACTAAACTGTTAGTAAGGCCACACGATACATCACAATGTGTCCTCTCATGAAGCTACGTACTGGCTTTACGGAGCCTCTCTGTATGAATTCATTTCTCTTGCACATTCTCCAAGGGTTTAGATCCTTTAGATATGGATTTTAAAAAAGCTCCCGAAAAGAGAACACAAGGACTAAATACTGTAAAAGCCACATACTGTTTGAATGAATCAGCTTAGGATTAAACATGCTACATTACTGTCAAAACATGATGAACTTCAAATGTAAGCACATGCCTTTAATTAAAATTACCCAACACCCGTGAGCTTCAGTACAACACAACGCTACTCAGGATTTCAGCAGTGCACAGAAAACTAAAAGCAAACAGCTGAAGTGCTAAAATGTTGTGTTTATACAGAGCAGAGAGAGACTGACATATATACTGTATATATATACTGTATATATGTAATGTTTATTTTCCTTCTCCAATAAATCTGATGACTCCTTTGAGAATAAATATCTGGCATGCTTGGAAGTTGGGCTCACAAACCCTCACTGGCTCACGAACAGTCTAGCAGTTTAATATTCATTGCACGCCCATTCTGGCACCAAGCTATCCTTACGAAACATAGCACGACATGAATTCACAACATCTATAACTTTTATGAAGTCTCTGCTTTTACGTCAGTAATAAATATCTCTTTTAAATATCACTTCTGTGCTCTCACACAGTAATATTTAAGAGACATGATGCATGACATTTGTAAAGGGGATTTGTCACTTTATTTTGTTAAGAAGTTGCAGTTTTGTATGAATCATAATGTTTAAAATAAATCCCAGTGGAATTTAAAAGCAAAAGACGTGTATGTGTGTAACCAGCACAGTGTATAGTACTGTTAACACTACAGT